>NW_028176653.1:5000-14728 GCF_949987555.1 Borostomias antarcticus | reverse complement strand
GATCAATACTCAAAACTAACGCTGGAGACTCAGACACAGATCAGATCAATACTCAATACTAACGCTGGAGACTCAGACACAGATCAGATCAATACTCAATACTAACGCTGGAGACTCAGACACAGATCAGATCAATACTCAATACTAACGCAGGAGACTCAGACACAGATCAGATCAATACTCAATACTAACGCTGGAGACTCAGACACAGATCAGATCAATCCTCAATACTAACACAGGAGACTCAGACACAGATCAGATCAATACTCAATACTAACGCAGGAGACTCAGACACAGATCAGATCAATACTCAATACTAACGCAGGAGACTCAGACAGCAGATCAGATCAATACTCAATACTAACACAGGAGACTCAGACACAGATCAGATCAATACTCAATACTAACGCAGGAGACTCAGACACAGATCAGATCAATACTCAATACGAACGATCAATCAATCCTCAATACTAACACTGGAGACTCAGACACAGATCAGATCAATCATCAATACTAACGCTGGAGACTCAGACACAGATCAGATCAATACTCAATACTAACGCTGGAGACTCAGACACAGATCAGATCAATCATCAATACTAACGCTGGAGACTCAGACACAGATCAGATCAATACTCAATACTAACGCTGGAGACTCAGACACAGATCAGATCAATACTCAATACGAACGATCAATCAATCCTCAATACTAACGATCAATCAATCCTCAATACTAACACTGGAGACTCAGACACAGATCAGATCAATACTCAATACTAACGCTGGAGACTCAGACAGCAGATCAGATCAATACTCAATACGAACGATCAATCAATCCTCAATACTAACGCTGGAGACTCAGACACAGATCAGATCAATACTCAATACTAACGCTGGGGACTCAGACAGCAGATCAGATCAATACTCAATACGAACGATCAATCAATCCTCAATACTAACGCTGGAGACTCAGACACAGATCAGATCAATACTCAATACGAACGATCAATCAATCCTCAATACTAACGCTGGAGACTCAGACACAGATCAGATCAATACTCAATACTAACACAGGAGACTCAGACAGCAGATCAGATCAATACTCAATACTAACACAGGAGACTCAGACACAGATCAGATCAATACTCAATACTAACGCTGGAGACTCAGACACAGATCAGATCAATACTCAATACTAACACAGGAGACTCAGACAGCAGATCAGATCAATACTCAATACTAACGCTGGAGACTCAGACACAGATCAGATCAATACTCAATACTAACGCTGGAGACTCAGACAGCAGATCAGATCAATACTCAATACTAACGCTGGAGACTCAGACAGCAGATCAGATCAATACTCAATACTAACGCAGGAGACTCAGACACAGATCAGATCAATACTCAATACTAACGCAGGAGACTCAGACACAGATCAGATCAATACTCAATACTAACGCAGGAGACTCAGACACAGATCAGATCAATACTCAATACTAACGCTGGAGACTCAGACACAGATCAGATCAATACTCAATACTAACACAGGAGACTCAGACACAGATCAGATCAATACTCAATACTAACGCTGGAGACTCAGACACAGATCAGATCAATACTCAATACTAACGCTGGAGACTCAGACACAGATCAGATCAATACTCAAAACTAACGCAGGAGACTCAGACACAGATCAGATCAATACTCAATACTAACGCTGGAGACTCAGACACAGATCAGATCAATACTAACGCAGGAGACTCAGACACAGATCAGATCAATACTCAATACTAACGCTGGAGACTCAGACACAGATCAGATCAATACTCAAAACTAACGCTGGAGACTCAGACACAGATCAGATCAATACTCAATACTAACGCTGGAGACTCAGACACAGATCAGATCAATACTCAATACTAACGCTGGAGACTCAGACACAGATCAGATCAATACTCAAAACTAACGCTGGAGACTCAGACACAGATCAGATCAATACTCAATACTAACGCTGGAGACTCAGACACAGATCAGATCAATACTCAATACTAACACAGGAGACTCAGACACAGATCAGATCAATACTCAATACTAACGCAGGGGACTCAGACAGCTGATCAGATCAATACTCAATACTAACACAGGAGACTCAGACAGCTGATCAGATCAATACTCAATACTAACGCTGGAGACTCAGACACAGATCAGATCAATACTCAATACTAACGCTGGAGACTCAGACACAGATCAGATCAATACTCAATACTAACACAGGAGACTCAGACACAGATCAGATCAATACTCAATACTAACGCTGGAGACTCAGACACAGATCAGATCAATACTCAATACTAACACAGGAGACTCAGACAGCAGATCAGATCAATACTCAATACTAACACAGGAGACTCAGACACAGATCAGATCAATACTCAATACTAACGCTGGAGACTCAGACACAGATCAGATCAATACTCAATACTAACGCTGGAGACTCAGACACAGATCAGATCAATACTCAATACTAACACAGGAGACTCAGACAGCTGATCAGATCAATACTCAATACTAACGCTGGGGACTCAGACACAGATCAGATCAATACTCAATACTAACACAGGAGACTCAGACACAGATCAGATCAATACTCAATACTAACGCTGGAGACTCAGACACAGATCAGATCAATACTCAATACTAACGCTGGAGACTCAGACAGCAGATCAGATCAATACTCAATACTAACGCTGGAGACTCAGACAGCAGATCAGATCAATACTCAATACTAACACAGGAGACTCAGACAGCTGATCAGATCAATACTCAATACTAACGCAGGAGACTCAGACACAGATCAGATCAATACTCAATACTAACGCTGGAGACTCAGACAGCAGATCAGATCAATACTCAATACTAACACAGGAGACTCAGACAGCTGATCAGATCAATACTCAATACTAACGCTGGAGACTCAGACACAGATCAGATCAATACTCAATACTAACGCTGGAGACTCAGACACAGATCAGATCAATACTCAATACTAACACAGGAGACTCAGACACAGATCAGATCAATACTCAATACTAACGCAGGAGACTCAGACACAGATCAGATCAATACTCAATACTAACACAGGAGACTCAGACAGCTGATCAGATCAATACTCAATACTAACACAGGAGACTCAGACAGCTGATCAGATCAATACTCAATACTAACACAGGAGACTCAGACAGCTGATCAGATCAATACTCAATACTAACACAGGAGACTCAGACACAGATCAGATCAATACTCAATACTAACGCAGGAGACTCAGACACAGATCAGATCAATACTCAATACTAACGCAGGAGACTCAGACACAGATCAGATCAATACTCAATACTAACGCTGGAGACTCAGACAGCTGATCAGATCAATACTCAATACTAACACAGGAGACTCAGACAGCAGATCAGATCAATACTCAATACTAACGCTGGAGACTCAGACACAGATCAGATCAATACTCAATACTAACACAGGAGACTCAGACACAGATCAGATCAATACTCAATACTAACGCTGGAGACTCAGACACAGATCAGATCAATACTCAATACTAACGCTGGAGACTCAGACACAGATCAGATCAATACTCAAAACTAACGCAGGAGACTCAGACACAGATCAGATCAATACTCAATACTAACGCTGGAGACTCAGACACAGATCAGATCAATACTCAAAACTAACGCTGGAGACTCAGACACAGATCAGATCAATACTCAATACTAACACAGGAGACTCAGACACAGATCAGATCAATACTAACGCAGGAGACTCAGACACAGATCAGATCAATACTAACGCAGGAGACTCAGACACAGATCAGATCAATACTCAATACTAACGCTGGGGACTCAGACAGCTGATCAGATCGATACTCAATACTAACGCAGGAGACTCAGACACAGATCAGATCAATACTCAAAACTAACGCAGGAGACTCAGACACAGATCAGATCAATACTCAATACTAACGCTGGAGACTCAGACACAGATCAGATCAATACTCAATACTAACGCAGGAGACTCAGACACAGATCAGATCAATACTCAATACTAACACAGGAGACTCAGACACAGATCAGATCAATACTCAATACTAACACAGGAGACTCAGACACAGATCAGATCAATACTCAATACTAACGCTGGAGACTCAGACAGCAGATCAGATCAATACTCAATACTAACGCAGGAGACTCAGACAGCTGATCAGATCAATACTCAATACTAACGCTGGAGACTCAGACAGCTGATCAGATCAATACTCAATACTAACGCTGGGGACTCAGACACAGATCAGATCAATACTCAATACTAACGCTGGAGACTCAGACACAGATCAGATCAATACTCAATACTAACACAGGAGACTCAGACACAGATCAGATCAATACTCAATACTAACGCTGGAGACTCAGACACAGATCAGATCAATACTCAATACTAACACAGGAGACTCAGACACAGATCAGATCAATACTCAATACTAACACAGGAGACTCAGACACAGATCAAAGGAGATTCAGAGAACTGAAAGAGAAAGGAAGTGATAAATGTCCATTCTATCCACAACTACTGCTGGGAGACAAGTGAAGACAGAACTCCATAGAAGTGTCTCCCATGTAGCTCACATGTGTGATGTCATCTCTGACCCCTCCTACTGTCACCAGCCACATGTGTGATGTCATCTCTGACCCTTCCTGCTGTCACCAGCCACACGTGTGATGTCATCTCTGACCCTTCCTGCTGTCACCAGCCACATGTGTGATGTCATCTCTGACCCTTCCTGCTGTCACCAGCCACACGTGTGATGTCATCTCTGACCCTTCCTGCTGTCACCAGCCACATGTGTGATGTCATCTCTGACCCCTCCTGCTGTCACCAGCCACATGTGTGATGTCATCTCTGACCCTTCCTGCTGTCACCAGCCACATGTAAATGGTAAATGGTAAATGGACGGCACTTATATAGCGCTTTTCCACCTTAGCGGCACTCAAAGAGCTTTACAACGCCTCTCATTCACCCATTCACACACACACTCACACACCAATGGCCTCTCATTCACCCATTCACACACACACTCACACACCAATGGCCTCTCATTCACCCCTTCACACACACACACACACTCACACACCAATGGCGGTAGCTGCCATGCAAGGTGCTAACCTGCTCATTGGGAGCAGTTTGGGGTTAGGTGTCTTGCTCAAGGACACTTCGACATGTGGACAGTCGGAGCTGGGATTCGAACCGCTGACCCTTCGATCACTGAACGACCCGCTCTACCAACTGAGCTACAGCCGCCCCACATGTGTGATGTCATCTCTGCCCCTCCCATCTCTATGTTCCTTGAGTGAATCCAGGAAGTAAACAAAGGAATCCAGGAAGTGAAAGTGGGGAAAGTGAGTGTACAGGAAGCTGTGCGGCGTCTGACCTGGTAGCTGTCCAGGTTGCGCCCCTGGAAGGTGATGGGGGTACGGTGGCCCACGGGGATCAGCTGGGGGTCCGGGTTCTCAAACTGGGGGCAGCTCTCTGCCTGGGGGGGGGGGGGGGGGGGGGGGTAATAATAGAAAACAGGTTAATTCATACTGAACCTTTCACACAAAAACCTTAGGAGGAAAAGAGAGAGAGAGGGAGAGAGAGGCAGGCGAAGTGAGAGAGAGAGGGAGAGAGAGAGGGAGAGAGAGAGGGAGAGAGAGGGAGAGAGAGGCAGGCGAAGTGAGAGAGGGAGAGAGAGAGGGAGAGAGAGGGAGAGAGAGGCAGGCGAAGTGAGAGAGAGAGAGGGAGAGAGAGAGGGAAAGAGAGGCAGGCGAAGCGAGAGAGAGAGAGGGGAAGGAGAGAGAGAGGGAGAGAGGGAGTGAGAGGGAGAGAGAGGGGAAGGAGAGAGAGAGGGGAAGGAGAGAGAGAGAGAGAGAGGGAGAGCGAGGGAGAGAGAGGGGAAGGAGAGAGAGGGAGAGCGAGGGAGAGAGAGAGGGGAAGGAGAGAGAGAGGGGAAGGAGAGAGAGAGAGAGGGAGAGCGAGGGAGAGAGAGGGGAAGGAGAGAGAGAGAGAGAGAGAGAGAGAGGGAGAGCGAGGGAGAGAGAGAGGGGAAGGAGAGAGAGAGAGGGGAAGGAGAGAGAGAGAGAGAGAGGGAGTGCGAGGGAGAGAGAGAGGGGAAGGAGAGAGAGAGAGGGGAAGGAGAGAGAGAGAGAGAGGGAGAGCGAGGGAGAGAGAGAGGGGAAGGAGAGAGAGAGAGGGGAAGGAGAGAGAGAGAGAGAGAGGGAGTGAGAGGGAGAGAGAGGGGAAGGAGAGAGAGAGGGGAAGGAGAGAGAGAGAGAGAGGGAGAGCGAGGGAGAGAGAGGGGAAGGAGAGAGAGAGAGAGGGAGAGCGAGGGAGAGAGAGAGGGGAAGGAGAGAGAGAGAGGGGAAGGAGAGAGAGAGAGAGAGAGGGAGTGAGAGGGAGAGAGAGGGGAAGGAGAGAGAGAGGGGAAGGAGAGAGAGAGAGAGAGAGGGAGAGCGAGGGAGAGAGAGGGGAAGGAGAGAGAGAGAGAGGGAGAGCGAGGGAGAGAGAGAGGGGAAGGAGAGAGAGAGGGGAAGGAGAGAGAGAGAGAGAGAGGGAGTGAGAGGGAGAGAGAGGGGAAGGAGAGAGAGAGGGGAAGGAGAGAGAGAGAGGGAGAGCGAGGGAGAGAGAGGGGAAGGAGAGAGAGAGAGAGAGGGAGAGCGAGGGAGAGAGAGAGGGGAAGGAGAGAGAGAGAGGGGAAGGAGAGAGCAGTAACAGATTGATCTCCTCCTCCTACCTGCTGTGGTTTGATGATGTGAGCGCCCTCTACTGTGTGGTCGCTGTCACTGCAGACATGGTCCTGGGCATTCCACTGGCATCCCCACTCGCTGGTCACACACGCTATACACCTGGACAGCCAATCACAAGACAGGGTCAGGGACTAGCCAATGAGAGAAGTGTGATTCTTTGCTCGAACGTCCCGGACTGGAAGGCTAGCCGTCTGGAACCACGCTGACCCCGCATCCTGGTTTTAATGATCCGTCAGGGGTCGGACGGGCAGACAGGAAGTGGTACTCATGGACAGACAGGAAGTGGTACTCATGGACAGACAGGGAGTGGTACTCACGGACAGACAGGAAGTGGTACTCACGGACAGACAGGAAGTGGTACTCACGGACAGACAGGAAGTGGTACTCACGGGGTGTTGTGGGACTTCCTGATGGTGGCAGTGCAGTTGTAGAAGCTGTACTGACCCGACGTCACCTCGACGTCCTGATTCACCAGCACTCTCACGGGCACGGCCACAAAGTCTGGACACAGGCAGGGATTGGTTGATTGATTAATTGACTGGCTGGCCAGCTGGTTGATTGATTGACTAGTCAGTTAGTTGACTGGGTGAGTGAGTGAGTGAGTGAGTGAGTGAGTGAGTGAGTGAGTGAGTGAGGTTGATTGGTTGGTTGATTGATTGATTGATTGATAAATTAGCCAATTACTGTAAGCATACATTCTTAGTTTTGTAAGGACCGCCTACCTTGCATGTCGGGAGTGGGCGGGATATCGGTGGGATCAGGCAGGCTACAGGTCACCGTGCTGTCAATCATCTCAGCCTGGCTGTGATAGGAGCCAAACACACACTGCAGCCGGTCTGAAGCACCCAGTCTGGGCAGGGCTGGGACCCTGATCTGCACCTGGGGGAGAGGAGGGCAGGTTTAACACACTCTAGCTGGTCTGAAGCACCCAGTCTGGGCAGGGCTGGGACTCTGATCTGCACCTGGGGGAGAGGAGGGCAGGTTTAACACACTCTAGCTGGTCTGAAGCACCCAGTCTGGGCAGGGCTGGGACTCTGATCTGCACCTGGGGGAGAGGAGGGCAGGTTTAACACACTCTAGCTGGTCTGAAGCACCGGGACTCTGATCTGCACCTGGGGGAGGTTTAACACACATGGACAGAAGAAGTGGGAGGAGAGAGAGAGACCGATGGAGAAAATAAATAAGTACATATATATATATATATAGAGAGAGAGAGAGAGAGAGGGGGAGGGAAAGAGAGAGAGGGGGAGGGAAAGAGAGAGAGAGAGAGAGAGAGAGAGAGAGGGAGAGGGAAAGAGAGAGAGGGGGAGGGAAAGAGAGAGAGAGAGAGAGAGAGAGAGAGAGAGAGAGAGAGGGAGAGGGAAAGAGAGAGAGCAGGAGTGAAAAGAACAGGTGAGAACAGACTTCAATAAAAAAAATGTGAAAGGTAATTCATGTGAAATGTAATTGTTCCCCAGGGTGCATGTTATCATGTTATCAGGGTGCATGTTATCATGTTATCAGACAGGTGTTTTGTGAGAGAGGATCCTGAGGTGAGGAGGGGGGGGGGGGTTATCATTCAGGTGAGGAGGGGGGGGGGGGGGTTATCATTCAGGTGAGGAGGGGGGGGGGGGTTATCATTCAGGTGAGGAGGGGGGGGGTTATCATTCAGGTGAGGAGGGGGGGGGGGTTATCATTCAGGTGAGGAGGGGGGGAGGGGGGGGGGTTATCATTCAGGTGAGGAGGGGGGGGGGGTTATCATTCAGGTGAGGAGGGGGGGGGGGGGTTATCATTCAGGTGAGGAGGGGGGGGGGGGGGGTTATCATTCAGGTGAGGAGGGGGGAGGGGGGGGGTTATCATTCAGGTGAGGAGGGGGGGGGGGGGTTATCATTCAGGTGAGGAGGGGGGGGGGGGGGTTATCATTCAGGTGAGGAGGGGGGGGGGGGGTTATCATTCAGGTGAGGAGGGGGGAGGGGGGGGTTATCATTCAGGTGAGGAGGGGGGGGGGGGTTATCATTCAGGTGAGGAGGGGGGAGGGGGGGTTATCATTCAGGTGAGGAGGGGGGGGGGGGGGGTTATCATTCAGGTGAGGAGGGGGGGGGGGGTTATCATTCAGGTGAGGAGGGGGGGGGGGTTATCATCATTCAGGTGAGGAGGGGGGGGGGTTATCATTCAGGTGAGGAGGGGGGGGGGGGGTTATCATTCAGGTGAGGAGGGGGGGGGGGGGTTATCATTCAGGTGAGGAGGGGGGGGGGTTATCATTCAGGTGAGGAGGGGGGGGGGGGTTATCATTCAGGTGAGGAGGGGGGGGGGGGGGTTATCATTCAGGTGAGGAGGGGGGGGGGTTATCATTCAGGTGAGGAGGGGGGGGGGGGTTATCATTCAGGTGAGGAGGGGGGGGGGGGGGTTATCATTCAGGTGAGGAGGGGGGGGGGGTTATCATTCAGGTGAGGAGGAGGGGGGGGGGGTTATCATTCAGGTGAGGAGGGGGGGGGGGGGGGGTTATCATTCAGGTGAGGAGGGGGGGGGGTTATCATTCAGGTGAGGAGGGGGGGGGGTTATCATTCAGGTGAGGAGGGGGGGGGGGTGTTATCATTCAGGTGAGGAGGGGGGGGGGGGGGGGGGTTATCATTCAGGTGAGGAGGGGGGGGGGGGGGGGTTATCATTCAGGTGAGGAGGGGGGGGGTTATCATTCAGGTGAGGAGGGGGGGGGGGGGTTATCATTCAGGTGAGGAGGGGGGGGGGGGGGTTATCATTCAGGTGAGGAGGGGGGGGGGGGGGTTATCATTCAGGTGAGGAGGGGGGGGGGGGGGTTATCATTCAGGTGAGGAGGGGGGGGGTTATCATTCAGGTGAGGAGGGGGGGGGGGGGTTATCATTCAGGTGAGGAGGGGGGGGG
>NW_028176653.1:0-2500 GCF_949987555.1 Borostomias antarcticus | reverse complement strand
GTTTAGTTTTGATTAGTTTTAAAGCAGGTTTGCTAGTTTAGTTTATTTTTTATTTTTTGAAAATGCTTAGTTTTAGTTTAGTTTTTATTAGTTTCAGTATTAGTTTTAGTTTTGTTTTCTTCTGCGCTAGCCTCGTGAGACCATCCTGATCTCACAAGCTCACGTTGTTTCACTCCGTGTGAAACAAACCATCTGGCGCACGTCAGGTTACTTCTGCGCAGGGACACAGCTAAAAACATGGAGGATAGATTTCATATCCACCCAAAATACTAGGCTTGTGTATGAAATTAAAAAGACTAAAACCAAGGACATTTTCTCAATAATTTTTGTTTATTTTAGTTAGTTTTGTAAACACACAATACAGTTTTAGTTAGTTATCGTTAGTAGTTATCTAAGTCTAGTTTTTATTTTTATTTCAGTTAACTAAAATGTTTTTTCACACCTAGTTTTCGTTTTTTAGTTAGTTTTCGTTAACTATAATAACCTTGTGTCCCTACCTTCCTCTCGGTGGTGATGTAGAGGCGGGGGAGGTAGAGGTGTGTGTGTGTGATGTAGAGGTGTGTGTGTGTGTGATGTAGAGGTGTGTGTGTGTGATGTAGAGGTGTGTGTGTGTGTGTGTGTGTGTCCCTACCTTCCTCTCGGTGGTGATGTAGAGGTGTGTGTGTGTGTGTGTGTGTGTGTCCCTACCTTCCTCTCGGTGGTGATGTAGAGGTGTGTGTGTGTGTGTGTGTGTCCCTACCTTCCTCTCGGTGGTGATGTAGAGGTGTGTGTGTGTGTGTGTGTCCCTACCTTCCTCTCGGTGGTGATGTAGAGGTGTGTGTGTGTGTGTGTGTCCCTACCTTCCTCTCGGTGGTGATGTAGAGGTGTGTGTGTGTGTGTGTGTGTGTCCCTACCTTCCTCTCGGTGGTGATGTAGAGGTGTGTGTGTGTGTGTCCCTACCTTCCTCTCGGTGGTGATGTAGAGGTGTGTGTGTGTGGTGTCCAGTAGCAGGTTCTTGTTGACCCGTCCGGTGGCGCCGTCCCCCCGCCAGGCGCGAGCGTAGACCTGGGTGCCGCCAGACGCCAGGTGCAGCTTCAGCACCTCCCCCGCCAGCGAGCCCAGAAACGCCACGGCCTGGCCCGCCTCCACCGCCACCGCCACGGCCGTCAGCAGCGGCTCCTTGCGCGTGTACACGGGCTCCACCGCCAGCGCAAACTCCACCCGGCTCGCCAGCGGCGTGGGAAGATGCTCCGCCCCACATTTATAATCCGCCACGATCTTTCTCTAGAAGACGGGAGAGGGAGGAGGGAGAGAGAGGAGGGAGGAGGGAGGGAGGAGGAGGGAGAGGAGGGAGGAGGGAGGAGGGAGGGAGGGAGAGGGAGGAGGGAGGGAGGGAGAGGGAGGAGGGAGGGAGGGGGAGGGAGAAGAGGGAGAGAGGGAGGAGGGAGGGAGAGAGCGGAAGGAGGAGGGAGAGAGAGGAGGGAGGAGGGAGGGAGAGAGAGGAAGGAGGGAGGGAGAGAGAGGGAGGAGGGAGGGAGGGAGAGAGGCAGAGAGAGGGAGGAGGGAGAAGGAGGAGAGAGAGGGAGGGAGGAGGGAGGGAGAGAGAGAGGGAGGAGGGAGGGAGAGGGAGGAAGGAGGGAGAGAGAGGAGGTAGAGGGAGGGAGAGAGAGGAGAGGGAGGAGGGAGAGAGAGGAGGGAGGGAGAGGGAGGGAGTAGGGAGGGAGAGGAGGGAGGCAGAGAGAGGGAGGAGGGAGAAGGAGGAGAGAGAGAGAGGGAGGGAGGAGGGAGGGAGGAGGGAGAGGGAGGAAGAGGAGGGAGGAAGAGCAGGGAGGAGGGAGGGAGGAGGGAGAAGGAGGAGAGAGAGAGAGGGAGGGAGGAGGGAGAGGGAGGAAGAGGAGGGAGGGAGAGGGAGGGAGGAAGGAGGGAGGGAGGAGGGAGAAGGAGGAGAGAGAGAGAGGGAGGGAGGAGGGAAAGGGAGGAAGAGTGGATTATCCCTTCATCTGACTTTCACATACTGTAGGAACAGATAGTAACCGTGTGTGTGAGAGTGTGTGAGTGTGAGTGTGTGTGTGCGTATCTTTGCTACATAACTTGTTTGTATTCCTTCTACAGCATGTATGTAACTCTCCTACTGTGTACTATTTACCCCACTATTTTAAGACTGTATATTTATTTGCCCAGGGACTGCGGGTGGAAATTAGCTGTTTAGCTATAACCTTGTACAGTGCATCTCTCCCTATTCTATAGGGTAAATGTCTACTGTACCTTGTCCCTGTCTTAAAAATAAATAAAATCAATCAATCAATCAATGTGTGCGTGCGTGAGAGTGTGTGTGAGAGTGTGTACAGGTATGTGTCAGTGTGTGTGAGTGTGTGTGTGTGTGTGGGTGTGTGCGTGTGTGAGTGTGCGTGTGTGTGTGCAAGTGTGCGTGTGTGTGTATGTGTGTGTGTGTGTGTGCGTGTGTGTGTATGTGTGTGAGTGTGTGAGTGTGTATGTGTGAGTGTGTATGTGTGAGTGTGTG
>NW_028176654.1:2500-12330 GCF_949987555.1 Borostomias antarcticus | reverse complement strand
TGCCAGAGAAGGAAAGCACACCCCACTCACCAACACACACACACACACACACACTTGATGAAAAGGTAATGGTAACTGCGTACTCCCAACTCTGACTGTCATGTGCACATTTGGCTGTTTATTGTGGCTGTAATAACTGTATTAAGTATGAACATGGTGTCCCAGAGTGACCATGCTGATTAAGAGGACACTAAGCCTGATATCTGAGGGATTCTGAGACACACGAATATAAAGAGAGGCTGTCTTATCGAGGCTGAGATTTGAGGCTGGCATTGAAGGCTGACATGCCGCTTTGCTGAGCCAGCTGGAGGCCGGGGTGACTGTCCTGAGGCTGGCCTCTGTTCCAGGAGCCTCTGTCTGAGGCCGTCAGACCTGGCTTTAGTAGCTGTGCAGACTGACTACCTGTCCCAGGTGTTGGGTGACCAGAATCCCAGGTGTTGGGTGACCAGCTATCCCAGGTGTTGGGTGTCATCGCCGGGCGTTTAAGTGGACAGAAGAGCAATGTCTGAACTCAACACCTGGCCTGGAAAGTATATGAGATCACATTCAACTATACAGCGTTGACTTGAGAAGAGCCCTCCTGAGAAGAGCACAAACGGGGCTGTATAGTAGAAGCTTCTGTTCAGGTCGGCTCCTGTCGGGCTGGTCTGTATCTGTCTAGGATCCCGTGGGGATGGTCTGTATCTGTCTAGGATCCCATGGGGCTGGTCTGTATCTGTCTAGGATCCCGTGGGGATGGTCTACAGACCTACCGCTCGCTAGTAGGTCTCCTGCTGGGATACAAATAAGGAGGCGGTCTGGAGAGATGAAACACTGAGAGGCCTGTCGGCACAGCTGGATCACTGCTTCCTTATCAGCTCACGGTTGTAGTGGGCTTGTAGAAGGCAGCAGGCGTGCGCACGTGTGTGCCTGCGTGTGTTTCTGTGTGTGTGTGTGTGCGTGCGTGTGTTTCTGTGTGTGTGTGTGTGTGTGTGTCCTCAGTATTGTGAGGTAAAGCAGATGGGTTTATACTGATAGCGTCATGATAGGGTGATAATTACAACGATAAACACCTATTGGCGGGTGTCAAACATCTCCGCGTGATCAGAGCAGCTATCATCTAGTGTTGAGATAGGAGGCGGGAAATACGACTGAAACCATTATTAGCCGAGAGCACAATGTATTCCGTAGCCTAAAATAACGTGTCAGTCGGAGTAAAATATGCGTGTGTTTATTTGAATGCTAAGGCTTTTCATCATCAGATAAAAGTCCCCCTGGGGGCGACGACTCGGCACCAGGATCCAGGATATATTGACGAGTGTGAGCGCGCTAATCCCCGCGCGTCACCGGAATGCGTAAACACCAGCGCCTATTCTCCGCTCCAGACACCCAGGACTTAGCATTAATGTGTAACTAACAAGTAGCCTGAATATCAAATAAATCATGACCCTTTTCTGTGGAAGTGTATGTTTATAAATAAATAAAAACTACCTGATGCATGAAAGGGTGTTAAGTGGCTGAGAACAGCCAGACCGTGTCAAGATTTCACTACTTTGTTGCAGAATACCTCTGCAGTGGTGAACTGCGACTCAGGTGACTTCATCCAGTGAGTTTAGAGTGCGTTCAACTGCTATGAATGAAGAAGAATGGCCTTTAAAAAGCGAACAAACGTTTTCCGCTTAGTATGAAGCATTTCATTGACATTTTATTATATGAATATAATGAATAAATATCAGTTCTCTTAATTTACATGATAAATCGTTGGAATAGGCTGATCAGCCTATACAAATACAATAATCCACATTAAATCTGAGGTCGTTCGATCAGCCTTTCTCACACAGGAAAAACAGACGGTCTTTATAACGGCACTACGCGCCATCTCCATAAATACAAAAGATATAACCAACATTTTCCACAAATACAGTAGACTCTGGTTACACACGTAATACTGACTTTGTACAAGAAGCTATAGTTGCATGGCACCTCATACACAAACAATACATTCATACACTCGGTAGTGCATAATACATAAATCACAAAGGGATAATTTATTCTGCACGGAGAACGCAGTCATTTCAGTTCGAGCACGAGCATTTGCAGTCTGTGATGATGGGGTACTGGACAGGTATCCACGCGCATTTGAGACCCCCTTTTCTCTGGACACATCTCCATCTCAATATCGTGAGGTGGGTCGAGTTAGCCGGCTTACAGACCATCCCCTCTGGCACCGAGCAGGACCGTTTACTAAGGCAACTACCCACACGGACGTAGCGCGGCCAGAACCTATTCCCGAGGTCAGTCCAGGTGTACATAACCGGACAGAACGAATAGGTCCACAGCCACTGCTGCAGCCGGCGTTTGAGCTTCTTACTGGGTTTGTGCTTCTTGCCGAACTGAACCTCAAAATCCATCGCTTTGATTTCTTTAGGCATCGCTCCGCTGGGCTTCAGCTGCACGTCGAAGTCGTCCAGTTCCTCGTTACCGACGTATTTGTCCTCCGGCGGAGCGACGGACAGAAACCTGGCGTCAAAATCCCCCAGCGCGCTCTTCAGCTCGGTCTCGTTGAGATCCCTCTCTTTGGGGTCGAAGATGGGGTCGGGGTCCTCTTTCAGCTCCACTAGTGGCAGGCTGTCGCTGGGGATGGGTCGCAGGAGGTAGTAGTGCTGGCACGACCCCCACTCCATCAACACTCCGAGGGACAGCGCCAACAGATACATGGCGATGAAATGCTGAGATTGGTCCATGGCCTTTACACACAGGAGTAGCCTACAGCTGTAGCCCGTCTGAAGCTGTAACCGCAAAGTCTTCTTCCGCTGAGACTGTGAGGTGCGTTCGTGTGGATCGCGCACAGACGCGAACCGTATCCAGCTCAGCTCGACTGGTCTGGAGAGTCACCGATTCACTTTGCGTTTGTCATGGCAACCCGGTAAATTAGAGGGAAAAGATGAGGCGCCGTTTTCGTTTGACAACAGAATTCCGTGTCAAGTCAGGATGAAAGTCGATTCCTGGATAATCTTGGTGACAAAAATACACGAAAGTTCGCAGTCTATTGTCGGTGACAATGAGTCTAGTGGCATCAGCAGCTCTGTGACTCGTGCGCCACGGCGCGCGTAACCAGTTTGGGATCTTCACTTGTCAAGTCCCTCGCGCCGAGGAGCTGCATGGTGTTCCGTTTTCGTCCCGTAGACTGCTGAGAGGGTAACCTGCTCCGCGTGCCCGTTATATCCTCGCGGGCTGTGATGTAATTCAGACCCTCATCTGAATGTGTGTTTGTTGTAGGAGATTCCCTACACCTCTTTTCCCCGGGGGGCGGGGATGAGGGGAGAGGTGGAAAGGAGAGGAGAGAGGAGAGAAAGTGGTCAGTCAGTTTAGATTCCGTTCGCCCTCTGTCGGTTCATCTGACCGACGCGTTCACCCGCAGACCGAAGCTGCCTGTCACTCTGACAGATGAAGCCATGACAATTCCACGAGACTGCCATGAGAATTCTTCTGATGGCGAGTTATTAAAATATATTGGCCTACATAAACGAAATGTGAATAAGAAGTCTAGGCTATTTTATAAAGTCGTTTATCAATTAGCAATTATGATTAATTGTACACAAATATGGAAAAGAAATTTAAGCTACTTCATTAAACTAATTACCTTGAGCGGTCAAACTTGAAGACAGGTCACATTAATCTTACGCGTTAAATAAGGAGCGTTTTAATGAAGAAAGACTGTCCACAAACATCAGTTTATTTCCTAATTAAGAGTTTACTCTGTTTGCGTCGGACAAGGGACAATATTTCAGTGTGAAAGCGTGCAGTGCCATGCAGTAGCATACCCGCAATAAAACTGCGGCCAAAATAACTCAATAAACAAATAGCAGTAAGGAGCAGCAGCGACCATGGAAAGTATCACAATTTAGCAAAGCTGTCTAAGCTCAAATGCTCAGAGAATCATTCTTTGAGAATAATTTAATGGAAGAACTTACCGTCGGCTAGGCTACATCAGCCCCAAACCATCCCCTTAGATAAATGCATCTCTGTTTCATTTTCAATGAGCTAATTCACTCAAGCACCTCGGCACACGTCTCATTTAGTTTACGGTCACACGATGGTGAAAAGTCTGGAAAATGTCACTGCTATATTTTTTCATCTGACCAGCATGTATCATAAACCATCACTCACTGAAGGCTGACAGATGCACGCTGTTCCAATCCGATGCACGGCGGAGAGGGGGGGGTCGGGGGGGGGGGGGGGGGGGGGGGGGAGGGGTGCACGGCGGAGGGGTGTGGGGGAGGTGAGGGGGGCGGTGTGGTGTGAGGGGGCCTATGATAGCCTAACGGGGGCTAATTTGTCTTGGAGAGCCTGATCGACGTCCCAGGCAGGACTAAACCCCATCATGGCAGCCATATGTCCCACATCCCCACTACGCGAGTCTTAGAGTCACTTTCAATGATCATTACAATCGCTATAACTAAAAGCTGTGCGCAGCGACATCTATGAAAACAGTTGAATCCATCCCCCTCCAACCCAGCGGTGGTGAATACAGTAGGACTACATGGGACTAGAACCCAGTCTGGTTCTCATTAAGAGAGAGGGCATTGTTTCAGCCTGGTTTAACGCTCTGGTCTGTGTTTCTGTTCTTCTGATCCTGTCCTACTGTTTTATCAGGGAGGAGGAAAAAAACGCAGATAGTGAAACGCTCACCTTGAGAAAGACAGGGTGCTTGAGACAGACGCCTGCTCCTTGGAGCTTTGCACTCTAAACTCAACCAGAATCAATTTCCTCTGCTAGTAAAAGCGGCGAGGTAATGATGTTTTTCAGGGTCTGGTCCTTGAGAGCGAGTCTCAGGGGACTGTGAGTGCTCAGGGACCGGTCTTCAGGATGAATCGTCCTGGAGCTGCGCAGCGCCATTCGGCTCCTCCCTGCTGCGTTCCCCTCCGGTGACGGAGACCAGACCCTCGCTTGGCAGCACCTTAAACACCGCTGGAGGAGCCGTGGCCTCAGACGGGGGTTCTGGAGAGAGAGCTCTTAAACGTGCGCAGAGCAGCGCTGGGTAGTGATTCAGATCAGGCTGCAGACAGAGAAGACACGTTAAACTAGCCGGTGATCACAGATGTGTCTCTTGTCTCTGCCTCTGCTAATCAGGGGAGGAGGTGGGTAGCGTGTTAATCAGGGGAGGAGGTGGGTAGCGTGTTAATCAGGGGAGGAGGTGGGTAGCGTGTTAATCAGGGGAGGGAGGTGGGTAGCGTGTTAATCAGGGGAGGGAGGTGGGGAGCGTGTTAATTAGGGAGAAGGTGGGGAGCGTGTTAATCAGGGGAGGGAGGTGGGTAGCGTGTTAATTAGGGAGAAGGTGGGAAGCGTGTTAATCAGGGGAGGGAGGTGGGTAGCGTGTTAATCAGGGGAGGAGGTGGGTAGCGTGTTAATCAGGGGAGGGAGGTGGGGAGCGTGTTAATCAGGGGAGGTGGTGGGGAGCGTGTTAATCAGGGGAGGGAGGTGGGTAGCGTGTTAATCAGGGGAGGAGGTGGGGAGCGTGTTAATCAGGGGAGGAGGTGGGGAGCGTGTTAATCAGGGGAGGGAGGTGGGTAGCGTGTTAATCAGGGGAGGAGGTGGGTAGCGTGTTAATCAGGGGAGGAGGTGTGGAGCGTGTTAATCAGGGGAGGAGGTGGGTAGTGTGTTAATCAGGGGAGGAGGTGGGTAGCGTGTTAATCAGGGGAGGAGGTGGGTAGCGTGTTAATCAGTGGAGGGAGGTGGGTAGCGTGTTAATCAGGGGAGGGAGGTGGGTAGCGTGTTAATCAGGGGAGGAGGTGGGTAGCGTGTTAATCAGGGGAGGAGGTGGGTAGCGTGTTAATCAGGGGAGGAGGTGGGTAGCGTGTTAATCAGTGGAGGGAGGTGGGTAGCGTGTTAATCAGGGGAGGGAGGTGGGTAGCGTGTTAATCAGGGGAGGAGGTGTGGAGCGTGTTAATCAGGGGAGGAGGTGGGTAGCGTGTTAATCAGGGGAGGGAGGTGGGTAGCGTGTTAATCAGGGGAGGGAGGTGGGTAGCGTGTTACTCAGGGGAGGAGGTGGGTAGCGTGTTAATCAGGGGAGGAGGTGGGTAGCGTGTTAATCAGGGGAGGAGGTGGGTAGCGTGTTAATCAGGGGAGGGTGGTGGGTAGCGTGTTAATCAGGGGAGGGAGGTGGGGAGCGTGTTAATCAGGGGAGGAGGTGGGTAGCGTGTTAATCAGGGGAGGGAGGTGGGGAGCGTGTTAATCAGGGGAGGGAGGTGGGTAGCGTGTTACTCAGGGGAGGGAGGTGGGTAGTGTGTTAATCAGGGGAGGTGGTGGGGAGCGTGTTAATCAGGGGAGGGAGGTGGGTAGTGTGTTAATCAGGGGAGGTGGTGGGGAGCGTGTTAATCAGGGGAAGGAGGTGGGTAGCGTGTTAATCAGGGGAGGGAGGTGGGTAGCGTGTTAATCAGGGGAGGAGGTGGGTAGCGTGTTAATCAGGGGAGGAGGTGGGTAGCGTGTTAATCAGGGGAGGAGGTGGGTAGCGTGTTAATCAGGGGAGGAGGTGGGTAGCGTGTTAATCAGGGGAGGAGGTGGGTAGTGTGTTAATCAGGGGAGGAGGTGGGTAGCGTGTTAATCAGGGGAGGGAGGTGGGGAGCATGTTAATCAGGGGAG
Source organism: Borostomias antarcticus (assembly GCF_949987555.1). Classification (NCBI taxonomy): domain Eukaryota; kingdom Metazoa; phylum Chordata; class Actinopteri; order Stomiiformes; family Stomiidae; genus Borostomias; species Borostomias antarcticus. Next base: position 5,709 of record NW_028176654.1, on the reverse strand, counting down.
GGAGGTGGGGAGCGTGTTAATCAGGGGAGGAGGTGGGGAGCGTGTTAATCAGGGGAGGAGGTGGGGAGCGTGTTAATCAGGGGAGGAGGTGGGGAGCGTGTTAATCAGGGGAGGGAGGTGGGGAGCGTGTTAATCAGGGGAGGGAGGTGGGGAGCGTGTTAATCAGGGGAGGGAGGTGGGGAGCGTGTTAATCAGGGGAGGAGGTGGGGAGCGTGTTAATCAGGGGAGGAGGTGGGTAGCATGTTAATCAGGGGAGGGAGGTGGGTAGCGTGTTAATCAGGGGAGGAGGTGGGTAGCGTGTTAATCAGGGGAGGAGGTGGGTAGTGTGTTAATCAGGGGAGGAGGTGGGTAGCGTGTTAATCAGGGGAGGAGGTGGGTAGTGTGTTAATCAGGGGAGGAGGTGGGTAGTGTGTTAATCATGGGAGGGAGGTGGGGAGCGTGTTAATCAGGGGAGGAGGTGGGTAGCGTGTTAATCAGGGGAGGAGGTGGGGAGCGTGTTAATCAGGGGAGGAGGTGGGTAGTGTGTTAATCATGGGAGGGAGGTGGGGAGCGTGTTAATCAGGGGAGGAGGTGGGTAGCGTGTTAATCAGGGGAGGAGGTGGGGAGCGTGTTAATCAGGGGAGGGAGGTGGGGAGCGTGTTAATCAGGGGAGGAGGTGGGGAGCGTGTTAATCAGGGGAGGAGGTGGGGAGCGTGTTAATCAGGGGAGGAGGTGGGGAGCGTGTTAATCAGGGGAGGGAGGTGGGGAGCGTGTTAATCAGGGGAGGAGGTGGGGAGCGTGTTAATCAGGGGAGGAGGTGGGGAGCGTGTTAATCAGGGGAGGGAGGTGGGGAGCGTGTTAATCAGGGGAGGAGGTGGGGAGCGTGTTAATCAGGGGAGGAGGTGGGGAGCGTGTTAATCAGGGGAGGAGGTGGGGAGTGTGTTAATCAGGGGAGGGAGGTGGGGAGCGTGTTAATCAGGGGAGGAGGTGGGGAGCGTGTTAATCAGGGGAGGAGGTGGGGAGTGTGTTAATCAGGGGAGGGAGGTGGGGAGCGTGTTAATCAGGGGAGGAGGTGGGGAGCGTGTTAATCAGGGGAGGAGGTGGGGAGTGTGTTAATCAGGGGAGGAGGTGGGGAGTGTGTTAATCAGGGGAGGGAGGTGGGGAGCGTGTTAATCAGGGGAGGAGGTGGGGAGCGTGTTAATCAGGGGAGGGAGGTGGGGAGCGTGTTAATCAGGGGAGGAGGTGGGGAGCGTGTTAATCAGGGGAGGAGGTGGGGAGCGTGTTAATCAGGGGAGGAGGTGGGGAGCGTGTAGGTAGCCAGATGCAGGTAGAGCCAGAAGCCACAAACACCCATGGAAACACAGTGGTTCATAAACACCCATGGAAACACTGGTTCAAATAAAACAGAGAAGGAGCACATTTCACTCTTTATCTCCTCCTTGCTTCAGCTCCTCTTTCACACCCAGGCCTAATAGAGGCCCTCGCTGCCAAGAGAGAGAGAGAGAGAGAGAGAGAGAGAGAGAGAGATGGAGGGGGGCTGAAAGAGAGGGAGTGAGAGGGGGGTGACAGAGAGAAAGAGAGAGAGAGAGGGAGAGAGAGAGAGAGAGGGGGTGACAGAGAGAGAGGGCGGGGGGCAGAGAGGGAGACAGACAGAAAGAGAGAGAGAGAGAGGGGGGGTGACAGAGAGAGAGGGCGGGGGGCAGAGAGGGAGACAGACAGAAAGAGAGAGAGAGAGAGAGAGAGAGAGAGAGAGAGAGAGAAAGGTGGCGGCTCCCATGTTTATCCTGGCGTGAGGGCGGTGAGTAATTTGCTAGTTTGTTTAGCTCTTTTTCCAGCGTGGTAGTCACGGTAATTACACTCAGACACTTCTGTGTGGTTAGACCACAATCAGGCTGCAGCCAGGTGAGATCTACATTTACCTGCCTGTGTTGAGGGGGGCTGTGAGGTTAACACGCAGCACACCGCTCCCCAGACTAACTCACTCCCCAGGGACACTTACGCTGGTATGCAACACACTCTCCAGGGCTGGGGATAAAATCATGATTTGGGATTGTAAACACAAACAAGTGTTGAGCATTTTGTTGAATGGTTGGTTGAACATGGCCATGTTAGATGTTACCCAGAAGGCTACAGACCATGTTAGATGTTACCCAGAAGGCTACAGACCATGCTAGATGTTACCCAGAAGGCTACAGACCATGCTAGATGTTACCCAGAAGGCTACAGACCATGTTAGATGTTACCCAGAAGGCTACAGACCATGCTAGATGTTACCCAGAAGGCTACAGGCAGGACATGCATACTGATCTCCAGTGACAAAGACATGAACCGGTGTTGTGTTTTATCACATTATATGAAATAGGTGCTGAATATCAAAATACACAGAGCAGCGAGTCTGCAGCCTCCAGAACTTTGGGTAGTGATCTCCTACAGTATACGGTATCCATGGTGTTTAACATGGGTAGTAATCTATACAGTCTCTATGGTGTTTAACATGGGTAGTAATCTATACAGTATACGGTATCTATGGTGTTTAACATGGGTAGTAATCTATACAGTCTCTATGGTGTTTAACATGGGTAGTAATCTATACAGTCTCTATGGTGTTTAACATGGGTAGTAATCTATACAGTATACGGTATCTATGGTGTTTAACATGGGTAGTAATCTATACAGTATACGGTATCTGGTGTTTAACATGGGTAATAATACAATATCTGTAGTGATTGTGGTTTTTCTACAGTAGCGTTTTCCCATGGGCTCCCACATTGTCAGTCAAGCTCCCCAGACTTCCATGACAGGGATTGTTGATATAATAAATATATTATCTGATCTATCTTAAGCTGCTGGTGTCACTGACTCCTATAGAAAGCTTAACTGATGGTCACTGGAAAGCACGGGTCACTTACTCTGGACAAATGTACTCATTACAAGTCGTTCTGGATTTGGCGCCGGCTAAATGATTGAAACGTAAACGTGGACTCCAGCGCTGAAACCCTCTCGGCCGACTCAGACTGAGCTGCCTTTTCCTTTCCCTTCCCTCTCCAGTCTGGACAGGCTCCCATCACAGCCCTTTTCCCTGGACAGGCTCCCATCACAGCCCTTTTCCCTGGACAGGCTCCCATCACAGCCCTTTTCCCAGATGGGCGTTGCCGAAGGAGTCCTCAGCGATTAGCTCCTCCCCCTAACCAATCACGTCGCGCAGTTTAATTCTGTCACCCATTGAAAGG
>NW_028176655.1:51982-56982 GCF_949987555.1 Borostomias antarcticus | reverse complement strand
GTCTGTCTGCTCCTCCTAGCTAACCCTGTCTGTCTGCTCCTCCTAGCTAACCCTGTCTGTCTGCTCCTCCTAGCTAACCCTGTCTGCTCCTCCTAGCTAACCCTGTCTGTCTGCTCCTCCTAGCTAACCCTGTCTGTCTGCTCCTCCTAGCTAACCCTGTCTGTCTGCTCCTCCTAGCTAACCCTGTCTGTCTGCTCCTCCTAGCTAACCTTGTCTGTCTGCTCCTCCTAGCTAACCTTGTCTGTCTGCTCCTCCTAGCTAACCCTGTCTGTCTGCTCCTCCTAGCTAACCCTGTCTGTCTGCTCCTCCTAGCTAACCTGTCTGTCTGCTCCTCCTAGCTAACCCTGTCTGTCTGCTCCTCCTAGCTAACCCTGTCTGTCTGCTCCTCCTAGCTAACCCTGTCTGTCTGCCTGCTCCTCCTAGCTAACCCTGTCTGTCTGCTTCTCCTAGCTAACCCTGTCTGTCTGCTCCTCCTAGCTAACCCTGTCTGTCTGCTCCTCCCAGCTAACCCTGTCTGTCTGCTCCTCCTAGCTAACCCTGTCTGTCTGCTCCTCCTAGCTAACCCTGTCTGTCTGCTCCTCCTAGCTAACCCTGTCTGTCTGCTTCTCCTAGCTAACCCTGTCTGTCTGCTCCTCCTAGCTAACCCTGTCTGTCTGCTACTCCCAGCTAACCCTGTCTGTCTAACTAGAGAGAGCAGCTAGCTAACTAGAGAGAGCGGCTAGCTAACTAGAGAGAGCAGCTAGCTAACTAGAGAGAGCAGCTAGCTGACTAGAGAGAGCAGCTAGCTGACTAGAGAGAGCAGCTAGCTGACTAGAGAGAGCAGCTAGCTAACTAGAGAGAGCAGCTAGCTGACTAGAGAGAGCAGCTAGCTGACTAGAGAGAGCAGCTAGCTAACTAGAGAGAGCAGCTAGCTGACTAGAGAGAGCAGCTAGCTGACTAGAGAGAGTAGCTAGCTGACTAGAGAGAGCAGCTAGCTGACTAGAGAGAGCAGCTAGCTAACTAGAAAGAGCTAGCTAGCTAACTAGAGAGAGCAGCTAACTAACTAGAGAGAGCAGCTAGCTAACTAGAGAGAGCAGCTAGCTAACTAGAGAGAGCAGCTAACTAACTAGAGAGAGCAGCTAGCTGACTAGAGAGAGCAGCTAGCTGACTAGAGAGAGCAGCTAGCTAACTAGAGAGAGCAGCTAGCTAACTAGAGAGAGCAGCTAACTAACTAGAGAGAGCAGCTAGCTAACTAGAGAGAGCAGCTAGCTGACTAGAGAGAGCAGCTAGCTAACTAGAGAGAGCAGCTAGCTAACTAGAGAGAGCAGCTAGCTGACTAGAGAGAGCAGCTAGCTGACTAGAGAGAGCAGCTAGCTAACTAGAGAGAGCAGCTAGCTAACTAGAGAGAGCAGCTAGCTAACTAGCACAAATCACACACAATGAAAACAACTGACATTGACCCAGAATAATGGGTCGTTGCTATGCAGTGGGCTCGCTAGCTATGGGATGGCATGAGCGTTGCATGTTGTGCTAATATATTCAGAACAATACAATCATCTCACGTTAGTGTACAAGTACATTCTGATATTTCCAGCTGAGCTAAAACGAAGATGACAGCCGAATGAACAGAATATACTTCCTTCAGTTAGGCTAACGTGATATGAACCATGGAGGCATCGCTAGCTAGTAGCGTTTCTAACTGGCTAGCTGGTTAAAGGGTCTTTATTCTCTAGTCCTGGTTCAGGTGGGTAGGGGCAGGTAAGGGTAGTTATTCTCTAGTCCTGGTTCAGGTGGGTAGGGGCTGGTAAGGGTAGTTATTCTCTAGCCCTGGTTCAGGTGGGGAGGGGCTGGTAAGGGTAGTTATTCTCTAGTCCTGGTTCAGGTGGGTAGGGGCTGGTAAGGGTAGTTATTCTCTAGTCCTGGTTCAGGTGGGTAGGGGCTGGTAAGGGTAGTTATTCTCTAGTCCTGGTTCAGGTGGGTAGGGGCTGGTAAGGGTAGTTATTCTCTAGTCCTGGTTCAGGTGGGTAGGGGCAGGTAAGGGTAGTTATTCTCTAGTCCTGGTTCAGGTGGGTAGGGGCTGGTAAGGGTAGTTATTCTCTAGTCCTGGTTCAGGTGGGTAGGGGCTGGTAAGGGTAGTTATTCTCTAGTCCTGGTTCAGGTGGGTAGGGGCAGGTAAGGGTAGTTATTCTCTAGCCCTGGTTCAGGTGGGTAGGGGCAGGTAAGGGTAGTTATTCTCTAGCCCTGGTTCAGGTGGGTAGGGGCTGGTAAGGGTAGTTATTCTCTAGCCCTGGTTCAGGTGGGTAGGGGCAGGTAAGGGTAGTTATTCTCTAGCCCTGGTTCAGGTCTGTAGGGGCTGGTAAGGGTAGTTATTCTCTAGCCCTGGTTCAGGTGGGTAGGGGCAGGTAAGGGTAGTTATTCTCTAGCCCTGGTTCAGGTGGGTAGGGGCTGGTAAGGGTAGTTATTCTCTAGCCCTGGTTCAGGTGGGGAGGGGCTGGTAAGGGTAGTTATTCTCTAGTCCTGGTTCAGGTGGGTAGGGGCAGGTAAGGGTAGTTATTCTCTAGCCCTGGTTCAGGTCTGTAGGGGCTGGTAAGGGTAGTTATTCTCTAGCCCTGGTTCAGGTGGGTAGGGGCTGGTAAGGGTAGTTATTCTCTAGCCCTGGTTCAGGTGGGTAGGGGCTGGTAAGGGTAGTTATTCTCTAGCCCTGGTTCAGGTGGGGAGGGGCTGGTAAGGGTAGTTATTCTCTAGCCCTGGTTCAGGTGGGTAGGGGCAGGTAAGGGTAGTTATTCTCTAGCCCTGGTTCAGGTGGGGAGGGGCTGGTAAGGGTAGTTATTCTCTAGCCCTGGTTCAGGTGGGTAGGGGCTGGTAAGGGTAGTTATTCTCTAGCCCTGGTTCAGGTGGGGAGGGGCTGGTAAGGGTAGTTATTCTCTAGCCCTGGTTCAGGTGGGTAGGGGCTGGTAAGGGTAGTTATTCTCTAGCCCTGGTTCAGGTGGGTAGGGGCAGGTAAGGGTCTTTATTCTCTAGTCCTGGTTCAGGTGGGTAGGGGCAGGTAAGGGTAGTTATTCTCTAGCCCTGGTTCAGGTGGGTAGGGGCTGGTAAGGGTAGTTATTCTCTAGCCCTTGTTCAGGTGGGTAGGGGCTGGTAAGGGTAGTTATTCTCTAGCCCTGGTTCAGGTGGGTAGGGGCAGGTAAGGGTAGTTATTCTCTAGCCCTGGTTCAGGTGGGTAGGGGCTGGTAAGGGTAGTTATTCTCTAGCCCTGGTTCAGGTGGGTAGGGGCAGGTAAGGGTCTTTATTCTCTAGCCCTGGTTCAGGTGGGTAGGGGCAGGTAAGGGTCTTTATTCTCTAGCCCTGGTTCAGGTGGGGAGGGGCTGGTAAGGGTAGTTATTCTCTAGCCCTGGTTCAGGTGGGTAGGGGCAGGTAAGGGTAGTTATTCTCTAGCCCTGGTTCAGGTGGGGAGGGGCAGGTAAGGGTAGTTATTCTCTAGCCCTGGTTCAGGTGGGTAGGGGCAGGTAAGGGTCTTTATTCTCTAGCCCTGGTTCAGGTGGGGAGGGGCAGGTAAGGGTCTTTATTCTCTAGCCCTGGTTCAGGTGGGTAGGGGCAGGTAAGGGTAGTTATTCTCTAGCCCTGGTTCAGGTGGGTAGGGGCTGGTAAGGGTAGTTATTCTCTAGCCCTGGTTCAGGTCTGTAGGGGCTGGTAAGGGTAGTTATTCTCTAGCCCTGGTTCAGGTCTGTAGGGGCTGGTAAGGGTAGTTATTCTCTAGCCCTGGTTCAGGTGGGTAGGGGCAGGTAAGGGTAGTTATTCTCTAGCCCTGGTTCAGGTGGGGAGGGGCTGGTAAGGGTAGTTATTCTCTAGCCCTGGTTCAGGTGGGTAGGGGCAGGTAAGGGTAGTTATTCTCTAGCCCTGGTTCAGGTCTGTAGGGGCTGGTAAGGGTAGTTATTCTCTAGCCCTGGTTCAGGTCTGTAGGGGCTGGTAAGGGTAGTTATTCTCTAGCCCTGGTTCAGGTGGGTAGGGGCAGGTAAGGGTCTTTATTCTCTAGTCCTGGTTCAGGTGGGTAGGGGCAGGTAAGGGTAGTTATTCTCTAGCCCTGGTTCAGGTGGGTAGGGGCAGGTAAGGGTCTTTATTCTCTAGCCCTGGTTCAGGTGGGTAGGGGCAGGTAAGGGTAGTTATTCTCTAGCCCTGGTTCAGGTGGGTAGGGGCTGGTAAGGGTAGTTATTCTCTAGCCCTGGTTCAGGTGGGTAGGGGCTGGTAAGGGTAGTTATTCTCTAGCCCTTGTTCAGGTGGGTAGGGGCTGGTAAGGGTAGTTATTCTCTAGCCCTGGTTCAGGTGGGTAGGGGCAGGTAAGGGTCTTTATTCTCTAGCCCTGGTTCAGGTGGGTAGGGGCAGGTAAGGGTCTTTATTCTCTAGCCCTGGTTCAGGTGGGTAGGGGCTGGTAAGGGTAGTTATTCTCTAGCCCTGGTTCAGGTGGGTAGGGGCAGGTATAGCACCCAATACGACCCGGACCAGGCCTGTTTGCTCCTCATGTGTGTCCAGTTTGCTGGCCAGGCAGCAGATTAGCGGGTAATTGAATGAAGACAAGCGAAATCGAAAGTTCAGAAATCGATCATGAGCATCACCCTCGTGCTGAGTGGGGTAGTTATAGTAGCGCATGAGGACTGCTGGGGTAGTTCTAGTAGCGCATGAGGACTGCTGGGGTAGTTCTAGTAGCGCATGAGGACTGCTGGGGTAGTTCTAGTAGCGCATGAGGACTGCTGGGGTAGTAGAGACGGGTCTGCTGGGGTAGTAGAGACGGGTCTGCTGATTGACTGTGCGACGGAGGGAGGTGATGATGAGAGGGATGGAGAGAGAGAGGGAGAGAGGATGAGGATGGGGGATGGAGAGAGAGAGGGAGAGAGGATGAGGATGGGGGATGGAGAGAGAGAGGGAGAGAGGATGAGGATGGGGGATGGAGAGAGAGAGGGAGAGAGGATGAGGATGGGGGGGAGAGAGAGAGAGGATGAGGGATTAGAGAGAGAGAGAGATTGTTA
>NW_028176655.1:42500-51782 GCF_949987555.1 Borostomias antarcticus | reverse complement strand
CATGTTTAAATAAATGAAACTCTTCAGTATGAACAACGCTGTGTCTAAATGAAACTCTTCAGTATGAACAACGCCGTGTCTAAATGAAAGTCTTCAGTATGAACAGTGCATATATATATATATAGAACAACTGCGTGTGTGTTTCTGGATGGATGTTGTCCAGCAGGCGTGCCCATGTCAGCGTAGAGGAGAGAGAATCACACGTCAACTCAACCTCTTATTTGTGCTTTTCAGAGTCACCAGGGCCGAGTTCCTGGTTCAGATGAAGGCTGAACCTTAGTTTGTTTGTTAGTGTTTTCTCAGTGAAGCTGTGTGAAGGCTGTAATATTAAGCCTGGACCCCCCTGTGGCCCCCCTAACGAGGGCGGATATTTAAACCTCACACACACGTGACAACTCATTTCAGTCCATGCAGGCAAAATGCACAGTAACCTAGATATTAGACTAGCTATAAGGTATAAATGGGTCTTTTTCTTCCTAAATATAAGAATTAGGACTTCATATACAGCAGAATGTCGTGGGGGGAGGTAGGGGGCGTGTCCTTCCCATATGTGCAGCACCCCATCCCAGAACATAGTTCCAGTGTTCGGTAGGCCCCCCCTAAAATCACATGTGGCCCCTAAAATCACATGTGGCCCCAGACCACCATTGCTGGGATCACCTGGAAGCTGATGTAGTGAAGTGCTCTGCTGTAAATGGTAAATGGTAAATGGACTGCACTTATATAGCGCTTTTCCACCTTAGCGGCACTCAAAGCGCTTTACAATGGCCTCTCATTCACCCATTCACACACACACTCACACACCAATGGCGGTAGCTGCCATGCAAGGTGCTAACCTGCTCATTGGGAGCAATTTGGGGTTAGGTGTCTTGCTCAAGGACACTTCGACATGTGGACAGTCGGAGCTGGGATTCGAACCACTGACCCTTCGATCATTAAACGACCCGCTCTACCAACTGAACGTAGCTGCATGAGCTCTCTAAATCAACACAGCGTGTCCGTATGTGTTGCAGAGAAAACCACGTACACAGCCAGGATAAAACACCACACCACTCTTTTCTTTTTCAGAATAAAAAACCTCCAAAATAGTGATCGGTTCTCAAGGCTAACCCTAACCCTAACCCTAACCCTAACCCTGACCCTGACCCTGGACCGTCGGTGCACGGCGACGGCGATGACGTCATCCGCCCCACCCACCACCAGCAGGGTGACGTCATGGAGGCAGTGCGGAAGTAGGAAGGGGGGATTCCTGAGCTCAACGCTCACAGCTCACCAGCCTGGGGTTGACACCACTCCGGACAGCTTTAAGCGTTTAGAGATGATAACATCAACATGATGCCGCTTCTCTAGATATTGATGATCAGAATATCGCCCTGTTTGTGGCAGTGGCTCAGACAACCGACGTGTTAGCTTAGCTTAGCTTGCTGGCTAACGTCAGTTAGCTTGCCTGATAGAACACAACATCCGTGATCAAACCGAAAGGTAAGGCCTCACTCAGCTAACCCTGTCTGTCTGCTCCTCCTAGCTAACCTGTCTGTCTGCTCCTCCTAGCTAACCCTGTCTGTCTGCTCCTCCTAGCTAACCCTGTCTGTCTGCTCCTTCTAGCTAACCCTGTCTGTCTGCTCCTCCTAGCTAACCCTGTCTGTCTGCTCCTCCTAGCTAACCCTGTCTGTCTGCTCCTCCTAGCTAACCCTGTCTGTCTGCTCCTCCTAGCTAACCCTGTCTGTCTGCTCCTCCTAGCTAACCCTGTCTGTCTGCTCCTCCTAGCTAACCCTGTCTGTCTGCTCCTCCTAGCTAACCCTGTCTGTCTGCTCCTCCTAGCTAACCCTGTCTGTCTGTCTGCCTGCTCCTCCTAGCTAACCCTGTCTGTCTGCTCCTCCTAGCTAACCCTGTCTGTCTGCCTGCTCCTCCTAGCTAACCCTGTCTGTCTGCTCCTCCTAGCTAACCCTGTCTGTCTGCTCCTCCTAGCTAACCCTGTCTGTCTGCTCCTCCTAGCTAACCCTGTCTGTCTGCTCCTCCTAGCTAACCCTGTCTGTCTGCTCCTCCTAGCTAACCTGTCTGTCTGCTCCTCCTAGCTAACCCTGTCTGTCTGCTCCTCCTAGCTAACCCTGTCTGTCTGCTACTCCTAGATAACCCTGTCTGTCTGCTCCTCCTAGATAACCCTGTCTGTCTGCTCCTCCTAGATAACCCTGTCTGTCTGCTCCTCCTAGATAACCCTGTCTGTCTGCTCCTCCTAGCTAGCTACTCCTAGCATCTTCTGTGCAGATAAAGAGAGAGAGCAGCTAGCTAACTAGAGAGAGCAGCTAGCTAACTAGAGAGAGCAGCTAGCTGACTAGAGAGGGCAGCTAGCTAACTAGAGAGAGCAGCTAGCTAACTAGAGAGCAGCTAGCTAACTAGAGAGAGCAGCTAGCTAACTAGAGAGAGCAGCTAACTAACTAGAGAGAGCAGCTAACTAACTAGAGAGAGCAGCTAACTAACTAGAGAGAGCAGCTAACTAACTAGAGAGAGCAGCTAGCTGACTAGAGAGAGCAGCTAGCTAACTAGAGAGAGCAGCTAGCTAACTAGAGAGAGCAGCTAGCTGACTAGAGAGAGCAGCTAGCTGACTAGAGAGAGCAGCTAGCTGACTAGAGAGAGCAGCTAGCTGACTAGAGAGAGCAGCTAGCTGACTAGAGAGAGCAGCTAGCTAACTAGAGAGAGCAGCTAGCTAACTAGAGAGAGCAGCTAGCTGACTAGAGAGAGCAGCTAGCTAACTAGAGAGAGCAGCTAGCTGACTAGAGAGAGCAGCTAGCTGACTAGAGAGAGCAGCTAGCTAACTAGAGAGAGCAGCTAGCTAACTAGAGAGAGCAGCTAGCTAACTAGAGAGAGCAGCTAACTAACTAGAGAGAGCAGCTAACTAACTAGAGAGAGCAGCTAGCTGACTAGAGAGAGCAGCTAGCTGACTAGAGAGAGCAGCTAGCTGACTAGAGAGAGCAGCTAGCTGACTAGAGAGAGCAGCTAGCTAACTAGAGAGAGCAGCTAGCCAACTAGAGAGAGCTAGCTAGCTAACTAGAGAGAGCAGCTAGCTAACTAGAGAGAGCAGCTAGCTGACTAGAGAGAGCAGCTAGCTGACTAGAGAGAGCAGCTAGCTGACTAGAGAGAGCAGCTAGCTAACTAGAGAGAGCAGCTAGCTAACTAGAGAGAGCAGCTAGCTGACTAGAGAGAGCAGCTAGCTAACTAGAGAGAGCAGCTAGCTAACTAGAGAGAGCAGCTAGCTAACTAGAGAGAGCAGCTAGCTAACTAGAGAGAGCAGCTAGCTAACTAGAGAGAGCAGCTAGCTAACTAGCACAAATCACACAAAATAATAACAACTGACATTGACAGAATAATGGGTCGTTAATGCAGTGGGCTCGCTAGCTATGGGATGGCATAAGCGTCGCATGTTGTGCTAATATATTCAGAACAATACAATAATCTAACGTTAGTGTACAAGTACATTCTGATGTTTCCAGCTGAGCTAAAACGAAGATGACAGCCGAATGAACAGAATATACTTCCTTCAGTTAGGCTAACGTGATATGAACCATGGAGGCATCCGCTATAGCAGCGTTTCTAACTGGCTAGCTGGTTAAAGGGTCTTTATTCTCTAGCCCTGGTTCAGGTGGGGAGGGGCAGGTAAGGGTAGTTATTCTCTAGCCCTGGTTCAGGTGGGGAGGGGCTGGTTCAGGTGGGTAGGGGCTGGTTCAGGTGGGTAGGGGCAGGTAAGGGTGTTTATTCTCTAGTCCTGGTTCAGGTGGGTAGGGGCAGGTAAGGGTCTTTATTCTCTAGTCCTGGTTCAGGTGGGTAGGGGCAGGTAAGGGTAGTTATTCTCTAGCCCTGGTTCAGGTGGGTAGGGGCAGGTAAGGGTAGTTATTCTCTAGCCCTGGTTCAGGTGGGTAGGGGCAGGTAAGGGTAGTTATTCTCTAGCCCTGGTTCAGGTGGGTAGGGGCTGGTAAGGGTAGTTATTCTCTAGCCCTGGTTCAGGTGGGTAGGGGCAGGTAAGGGTCTTTATTCTCTAGTCCTGGTTCAGGTGGGTAGGGGCAGGTAAGGGTCTTTATTCTCTAGCCCTGGTTCAGGTGGGTAGGGGCAGGTAAGGGTAGTTATTCTCTAGCCCTGGTTCAGGTCGGTAGGGGCTGGTAAGGGTAGTTATTCTCTAGCCCTGGTTCAGGTGGGTAGGGGCAGGTAAGGGTAGTTATTCTCTAGTCCTGGTTCAGGTGGGTAGGGGCTGGTAAGGGTAGTTATTCTCTAGTCCTGGTTCAGGTGGGTAGGGGCAGGTAAGGGTCTTTATTCTCTAGCCCTGGTTCAGGTGGGTAGGGGCTGGTAAGGGTGTTTATTCTCTAGCCCTGGTTCAGGTGGGTAGGGGCAGGTAAGGGTAGTTATTCTCTAGCCCTGGTTCAGGTGGGTAGGGGCTGGTAAGGGTAGTTATTCTCTAGCCCTGGTTCAGGTGGGTAGGGGCAGGTAAGGGTAGTTATTCTCTAGTCCTGGTTCAGGTGGGTAGGGGCAGGTAAGGGTAGTTATTCTCTAGCCCTGGTTCAGGTGGGTAGGGGCAGGTAAGGGTAGTTATTCTCTAGCCCTGGTTCAGGTGGGTAGGGGCAGGTAAGGGTAGTTATTCTCTAGCCCTGGTTCAGGTGGGTAGGGGCAGGTAAGGGTAGTTATTCTCTAGCCCTGGTTCAGGTGGGTAGGGGCTGGTAAGGGTAGTTATTCTCTAGCCCTGGTTCAGGTGGGTAGGGGCTGGTAAGGGTAGTTATTCTCTAGCCCTGGTTCAGGTGGGTAGGGGCAGGTAAGGGTAGTTATTCTCTAGTCCTGGTTCAGGTGGGTGGGGGCTGGTAAGGGTAGTTATTCTCTAGCCCTGGTTCAGGTGGGGAGGGGCTGATAAGGGTCTTTATTCTCTAGCCCTGGTTCAGGTGGGTGGGGGCTGGTAAGGGTAGTTATTCTCTAGCCCTGGTTCAGGTGGGTAGGGGCAGGTAAGGGTAGTTATTCTCTAGCCCTGGTTCAGGTGGGTAGGGGCTGGTAAGGGTAGTTATTCTCTAGTCCTGGTTCAGGTGGGGAGGGGCTGGTAAGGGTCTTTATTCTCTAGCCCTGGTTCAGGTGGGGAGGGGCTGGTAAGGGTAGTTATTCTCTAGCCCTGGTTCAGGTGGGTAGGGGCTGGTTCAGGTGGGGAGGGGCTGGTAAGGGTAGTTATTCTCTAGCCCTGGTTCAGGTGGGTGGGGGCAGGTAAGGGTAGTTATTCTCTAGTCCTGGTTCAGGTGGGTAGGGGCTGGTAAGGGTAGTTATTCTCTAGCCCTGGTTCAGGTGGGTAGGGGCAGGTAAGGGTAGTTATTCTCTAGCCCTGGTTCAGGTGGGGAGGGGCTGGTAAGGGTAGTTATTCTCTAGTCCTGGTTCAGGTGGGTAGGGGCAGGTAAGGGTAGTTATTCTCTAGCCCTGGTTCAGGTGGGTAGGGGCAGGTAAGGGTAGTTATTCTCTAGCCCTGGTTCAGGTGGGGAGGGGCTGGTAAGGGTAGTTATTCTCTAGCCCTGGTTCAGGTGGGGAGGGGCAGGTAAGGGTAGTTATTCTCTAGCCCTGGTTCAGGTGGGTAGGGGCTGGTAAGGGTAGTTATTCTCTAGCCCTGGTTCAGGTGGGTAGGGGCAGGTAAGGGTAGTTATTCTCTAGCCCTGGTTCAGGTGGGTAGGGGCAGGTAAGGGTAGTTATTCTCTAGCCCTGGTTCAGGTGGGTAGGGGCAGGTAAGGGTAGTTATTCTCTAGCCCTGGTTCAGGTGGGGAGGGGCTGGTAAGGGTAGTTATTCTCTAGCCCTGGTTCAGGTGGGTGGGGGCTGGTAAGGGTAGTTATTCTCTAGCCCTGGTTCAGGTGGGTAGGGGCTGGTAAGGGTAGTTATTCTCTAGCCCTGGTTCAGGTGGGGAGGGGCTGGTAAGGGTAGTTATTCTCTAGCCCTGGTTCAGGTGGGTAGGGGCAGGTAAGGGTAGTTATTCTCTAGCCCTGGTTCAGGTGGGTAGGGGCAGGTAAGGGTCTTTATTCTCTAGCCCTGGTTCAGGTGGGTAGGGGCTGGTAAGGGTAGTTATTCTCTAGCCCTGGTTCAGGTGGGTGGGGGCTGGTAAGGGTAGTTATTCTCTAGCCCTGGTTCAGGTGGGTAGGGGCTGGTAAGGGTAGTTATTCTCTAGCCCTGGTTCAGGTGGGGAGGGGCTGGTAAGGGTAGTTATTCTCTAGCCCTGGTTCAGGTGGGTAGGGGCAGGTAAGGGTAGTTATTCTCTAGCCCTGGTTCAGGTGGGTAGGGGCAGGTAAGGGTCTTTATTCTCTAGCCCTGGTTCAGGTGGGTAGGGGCAGGTAAGGGTAGTTATTCTCTAGCCCTGGTTCAGGTGGGTAGGGGCTGGTTCAGGTGGGTAGGAGCTGGTAAGGGTAGTTATTCTCTAGCCCTGGTTCAGGTGGGTAGGGGCAGGTAAGGGTAGTTATTCTCTAGCCCTGGTTCAGGTGGGTAGGGGCAGGTAAGGGTAGTTATTCTCTAGCCCTGGTTCAGGTGGGTAGGGGCTGGTAAGGGTAGTTATTCTCTAGCCCTGGTTCAGGTGGGTAGGGGCAGGTAAGGGTAGTTATTCTCTAGCCCTGGTTCAGGTGGGGAGGGGCTGGTAAGGGTAGTTATTCTCTAGCCCTGGTTCAGGTGGGTAGGGGCAGGTAAGGGTAGTTATTCTCTAGTCCTGGTTCAGGTCGGTAGGGGCTGGTAAGGGTAGTTATTCTCTAGCCCTGGTTCAGGTGGGTAGGGGCAGGTAAGGGTCTTTATTCTCTAGCCCTGGTTCAGGTGGGTAGGGGCAGGTAAGGGTAGTTATTCTCTAGCCCTGGTTCAGGTGGGTAGGGGCAGGTAAGGGTAGTTATTCTCTAGCCCTGGTTCAGGTGGGGAGGGGCTGGTAAGGGTAGTTATTCTCTAGTCCTGGTTCAGGTGGGGAGGGGCAGGTAAGGGTAGTTATTCTCTAGCCCTGGTTCAGGTGGGGAGGGGCTGGTAAGGGTAGTTATTCTCTAGCCCTGGTTCAGGTGGGTAGGGGCAGGTAAGGGTAGTTATTCTCTAGCCCTGGTTCAGGTGGGTAGGGGCAGGTAAGGGTAGTTATTCTCTAGCCCTGGTTCAGGTGGGTAGGGGCAGGTAAGGGTAGTTATTCTCTAGCCCTGGTTCAGGTGGGTAGGGGCAGGTAAGGGTAGTTATTCTCTAGCCCTGGTTCAGGTGGGGAGGGGCTGGTAAGGGTAGTTATTCTCTAGCCCTGGTTCAGGTGGGGAGGGGCAGGTAAGGGTCTTTATTCTCTAGCCCTGGTTCAGGTGGGTAGGGGCAGGTAAGGGTAGTTATTCTCTAGTCCTGGTTCAGGTGGGTAGGGGCTGGTAAGGGTAGTTATTCTCTAGCCCTGGTTCAGGTGGGGAGGGGCAGGTAAGGGTAGTTATTCTCTAGCCCTGGTTCAGGTGGGTAGGGGCAGGTAAGGGTAGTTATTCTCTAGTCCTGGTTCAGGTGGGTAGGGGCTGGTAAGGGTAGTTATTCTCTAGCCCTGGTTCAGGTGGGGAGGGGCAGGTAAGGGTAGTTATTCTCTAGCCCTGGTTCAGGTGGGTAGGGGCAGGTAAGGGTAGTTATTCTCTAGCCCTGGTTCAGGTGGGTAGGGGCAGGTAAGGGTAGTTATTCTCTAGCCCTGGTTCAGGTGGGGAGGGGCAGGTAAGGGTAGTTATTCTCTAGCCCTGGTTCAGGTGGGTAGGAGCTGGTAAGGGTAGTTATTCTCTAGCCCTGGTTCAGGTGGGTAGGGGCAGGTAAGGGTAGTTATTCTCTAGCCCTGGTTCAGGTGGGTAGGGGCAGGTAAGGGTAGTTATTCTCTAGCCCTGGTTCAGGTGGGGAGGGGCAGGTAAGGGTAGTTATTCTCTAGTCCTGGTTCAGGTGGGTAGGGGCTGGTAAGGGTAGTTATTCTCTAGCCCTGGTTCAGGTGGGTAGGGGCAGGTAAGGGTAGTTATTCTCTAGCCCTGGTTCAGGTGGGGAGGGGCTGGTAAGGGTAGTTATTCTCTAGCCCTGGTTCAGGTGGGTAGGGGCTGGTAAGGGTCTTTATTCTCTAGCCCTGGTTCAGGTGGGGAGGGGCAGGTTCAGGTGGGTAGGAGCTGGTAAGGGTAGTTATTCTCTAGCCCTGGTTCAGGTGGGTAGGGGCTGGTAAGGGTCTTTATTCTCTAGCCCTGGTTCAGGTGGGTAGGGGCTGGTAAGGGTCTTTATTCTCTAGCCCTGGTTCAGGTGGGTAGGGGCTGGTTCAGGTGGGTAGGGGCTGGTAAGGGTAGTTATTCTCTAGCCCTGGTTCAGGTGGGTAGGGGCTGGTAAGGGTCTTTATTCTCTAGCCCTGGTTCAGGTGGGTAGGGGCTGGTAAGGGTCTTTATTCTCTAGCCCTGGTTCAGGTGGGTAGGGGCTGGTTCAGGTGGGTAGGAGCTGGTAAGGGTAGTTATTCTCTAGTCCTGGTTCAGGTGGGTAGGGGCAGGTAAGGGTAGTTATTCTCTAGCCCTGGTTCAGGTGGGTAGGGGCAGGTAAGGGTAGTTATTCTCTAGTCCTGGTTCAGGTGGGTAGGGGCTGGTAAGGGTAGTTATTCTCTAGTCCTGGTTCAGGTGGGTAGGGGCAGGTAAGGGTAGTTATTCTCTAGCCCTGGTTCAGGTGGGGAGGGGCAGGTAAGGGTAGTTATTCTCTAGTCCTGGTTCAGGTGGGTAGGGGCAGGTAAGGGTAGTTATTCTCTAGCCCTGGTTCAGGTGGGGAGGGGCAGGTAAGGGTAGTTATTCTCTAGTCCTGGTTCAGGTGGGTAGGGGCTGGTTCAGGTGGGTAGGAGCTGGTAAGGGTAGTTATTCTCTAGTCCTGGTTCAGGTGGGTGGGGGCTGGTTCAGGTGGGTAGGGGCTGGTAAGGGTAGTTATTCTCTAGCCCTGGTTCAGGTGGGTAGGGGCAGGTAAGGGTAGTTATTCTCTAGCCCTGGTTCAGGTGGGGAGGGGCTGGTAAGGGTAGTTATTCTCTAGTCCTGGTTCAGGTGGGTAGGGGCAGGTAAGGGTAGTTATTCTCTAGCCCTGGTTCAGGTGGGTAGGGGCAGGTAAGGGTAGTTATTCTCTAGCCCTGGTTCAGGTGGGGAGGGGCAGGTAAGGGTAGTTATTCTCTAGTCCTGGTTCAGGTGGGTAGGGGCTGGTAAGGGTAGTTATTCTCTAGTCCTGGTTCAGGTGGGTAGGGGCTGGTAAGGGTAGTTATTCTCTAGCCCTGGTTCAGGTGGGTAGGGGCTGGTTCAGGTGGGTAGGGGCAGGTA
>NW_028176655.1:35000-37500 GCF_949987555.1 Borostomias antarcticus | reverse complement strand
TCCCTCCCTCTCTCTCTCTGTCTACAGCCCATCGAAGGAGCGAACGAGTTCCTGCAGCTGCTGAAGTGCCAGAAGGAGAAGATGGAGGAGGGGATGAGGGATCTGAGGAGGAGGAACGAGGAGCTGGAGAGAGGGAGGGAGGAGGCGGAGAAGGAGAGAGACGTCCTGCGTCGCACCATGGACCAGCTGAGGGCCAAGCTGGCCCAGTCACAGGTAGGGCTGACCCCTGACCCCTAGGCCCAGACACAGGTAGGGCTGACCCCTGACCCCTAGGCCCAGACACAGGTAGGGCTGACCCCTGACCCCTAGAGCTGCTGGCCCCGTAGACTGACCCATGAGCGCCGGAGGAGCTGCTTCACACAACCATCTGGGAAAGCTTCACTGGAAACTGTGTGGAAAAGGGCGGGCCCTTTCAAAACTACTCGGCTGGTGATTGGATGAACCCCGTCTGTCGTGGGTAAATCAAAACCTTACCGAAGCCAATTGGGAGAAGAGCAAAAACATCTTCTCGGAGAAGGGTGTCGTTCTTTGCTTTTCTTTCATTGAAGAAGTACTCTCCAGCTCAGATGGAGGTGACGCTGTAGCAGCAGCTACGCTAACCTCTTTACGAGCCGCCATTGTTGTTTTGGAACAAACAGTCGCTCCTCGCTGTCGTCTCACTAAACCTTCGCTCCTTTGCTTTCTTCCAGGCCTGCGGCGTTACCGAGGATACGGTCCAGCGCTCGGACGCTCTGCACTCCTCTGAAAGGTGTGACATCACTTCCCCTCAGACCCACCCACGTCACTTCCTGCCGGGTGAGGGGGCGTATGAGGAAGGAAGCGTTGAGCCTTGGCGTTTAGCCGGGGGGGGGGCGGGGGGTCCAGAGCCCATGTGTCCTGTCACCTGCCAAGCGGGACGTATCTTGACGCTTCCTTCTTCATACCCCCCCTCCCACCTGCTGTCAGGCTAGTTCCCATAGAAACGCTGGCCTGCGATGCCAGGATGTAGGACTGCCCACATGAACTCTGGGAGCTCGATGGTTGAGACGCTGCCTCCCTGCTCTGTCTGACACTGTCCCACTCTGGACTGACCACTCCGCTAACCCTCGCTAGCCTCCGCTAACCCTCGCTAGCCTCCGCTAACCCTCGCTAGCCTCCGCTAACCCTCGCTAGCCTCTCTGACTGATCCCTGTATTAACTCTCTCTGGACTGACCACTCCGCTTACCCTCGCTAGCATCTCGGACTGTCGCTGGTACTCGTCTCTTCTCACTGCTTCTGTCCTCTCAGTAAGTCCTGGTGCCATGGTAACGCCCCCCCCCCTCTCAGTAAGTCCTGGTGCCATGGTAACGCCCCCCCCCCCTCTCAGTAAGTCCTGGTGCCATGGTAACGCCCCCCCCCCCCCCCCACCTGGGTAGATGCTCTCTGTGAAGCAGACGTCCAGCGAGTAGCTATGACCCGTATCCGTTAACACAGTATCCATACGGGCTCAAGCACATGGGCCAGAGAACGCCTCACATTACATTCATCATTTAGCAGACGCTTTTATCCAAAGCAGGTACAACGTAGGTAGTCAAGTGTTCTGCTACTCCTCAGAACTCGCGAGGTCATCTCTTTCTGAGTGAGCGTCTCAGAGCCGAGCCTGAACGCCACAGAACACAGGCAGAGGGGCGGGAAGCTGAACATTATTTCATGGGGAGCGTTTAGTTGGGACCAAATGAAAAACGCATGTAGGTGATACACTTTGCCGTCTGTGTAATCTCACCCTGTGTGAAGTGAGCGCTAACGAGGGAGGAAGTCCAGGTAAATCTCACCCTGTGTGAAGTGAGCGCTAACGAGGGAGGAAGTCCAGGTAAATCTCACCCTGTGTGAAGTGAGCGCTAACGAGGGAGGAAGTCCAGGTAAATCTCACCCTGTGAGCCAGACATGCTACCGGCAGCTCGTTAGAGAGCACGACTCGTTAGCAATACTGGAAAAGTGGAAATCTGAGGTCAGCGACCAATCAGAGGCCAAATCAGCCTCTCTGCACAGCCCACTATCTGCGCGGGCCAATCAGCATCCGGTCAAAAATACGATAGGGTTCTCACTGGTGTCCACAAATGTCATATCTTGTTCCCAGAAGTCCTTGCTGTAGCAAGAGCTTCTGGGTACTGGGGATACTAAGAGTTGAACCTAGTGCTAAAGTAAACAGTGCAAGAACAGCTGAATAAGCATGTGGTAGCTCAGTAACGGGTGCTCAACCCTGTCTGTCTCCTCTCAGCTCCCCCCTGGCTAAACTCTCCACCCAGCCTCCCTGTCTGTCTCCTCAGCTCCTCCCACCTGGCTAAACTCTCCACCCTGCCTCCCTGTCTGTCTCCTCTCAGCTCCCACCTGGCTAAACTCTCCCCCCTGCCTCCCTGTCTGTCTCCTCTCAGCTCCCACCTGGCTAAACTCTCCACCCTGCCTCCCTGTCTGTCTCCTCTCAGCTCCCACCTGGCTAAACTCTCCCCCCTGCCTCCCTGTCTGTCTCCTCTCAGCTCCCAC
>NW_028176655.1:17500-25000 GCF_949987555.1 Borostomias antarcticus | reverse complement strand
GAGTTCAATCTCAAAACACTGCACCGTTTTGCGACAGTTTACAAGTTGAACGACATGTTTTCCCGACAGGGGTTTGAGGTAGGTTTTCTCTCATTTACTCGGTGTGTCAGAGGTGTTGCACAGTCAAGCAGCCTGATAAATAAACCCCTTCTCAGCTGTGATAGGTGCCACGCTTGCGGAACACACACAGTGTTCAACGCACCAACGTTTGAGTCTCAATAACCGTGTTGCCCTTATTCGGGGCTGAACGCACCCCTGCTGGATGCATGACGTCGCTTTACTACCGCTCCTACCGCTCCGTCCCGTTCATTCATCTCCCGTTCATTCGTCCCCGGTGCTGCGAGCCCAACACCGACCCACCCGTCCCGTCGAAACCTACTCTCTCAGGACAGACATGTCTGGATCCACCCCCCCCACCCCTCCGGCCGAGGTCGGAACCGAGCCGGGGTACAAGCCCTTCCGCCCGGAGGAGCACGGCCTGGACCGGGGCTTCCGCCTCACCGCGTTCTCCGAGCTGAAGGGCTGAGGCTGCAAGGTCCCGCAGGAGGCTCTGCTCAAACTCCTGACGGGACTGGAGCCGGACCGGGTCCCGGGGGCCGGGGAGGCCGGGGAGGCCGGGGACCAAGCCGAGGAGTTCGACCCACAGATCGCTAATCCCAACCCACCTGGTCCGCGGCTGGGTAAGAGAGGCGAGGCGGAGCAACAATACACCATCACCCACACTCATGACTAGCAAGCTAGCTACTAGGATATAATATAACGTAACTAGGTTAGCTAGTTATGGTGCGTTCGTTTGTGGTCGGAGGTGGCAAGTCGCAAGTGGCAAAATACCTGCCTCCGACCTGTGTGCATTCCAGCTATATACCATTATATCACAGTTACCTAGTTATATCTATATACCATTATACCACAGCCTAGTTATATCTATATACCATTATATATATCACAGTTACCTAGTTATATCTATATACCATTATATCACAGTTACCTAGTTATATCTATATACCATTATATCACAGTTACCTAGTTATATCTATATACCATTATATCACAGTTACCTAGTTATATCTATATACCATTATATCACAGTTACCTAGTTATATCTATATACCATTATATTACAGTTACCTAGTTATATCTATATACCATTATATCACAGTTACCTAGTTATATCTATATACCATTATATCACAGTTACCTAGTTATATCTATATACCATTATATCACAGTTACCTAGTTATATCTATATACCATTATATCACAGTTACCTAGTTATATCTATATACCATTATATCACAGTTACCTAGTTATATCTATATACCATTATATCACAGTTACCTAGTTATATCTATATACCATTATATCACAGTTACCTAGTTATATCTATATACCATTATATCACAGTTACCTAGTTATATCTATATACCATTATATCACAGTTACCTAGTTATATCTATATACCATTATATCACAGTTACCTAGTTATATCTATATACCATTATATCACAGTTACCTAGTTATATCTATATACCATTATATTACAGTTACCTAGTTATATCTATATACCATTATATCACAGTTACCTAGTTATATCTATATACCATTATATCACAGTTACCTAGTTATATCTATATACCATTATATCACAGTTACCTAGTTATATCTATATACCATTATATCACAGTTACCTAGTTATATCTATATACCATTATATCACAGTTACCTAGTTATATCTATATACCATTATATCACATTTACCTAGTTATATCTATATACCATTATATCACAGTTACCTAGTTATATCTATATACCATTATATCACAGTTACCTAGTTATATCTATATACCATTATATCACAGTTACCTAGTTATATCTATATACCATTATATTACAGTTACCTAGTTATATCTATATACCATTATATCACAGTTACCTAGTTATATCTATATACCATTATATCACAGTTACCTAGTTATATCTATATACCATTATATCACAGTTACCTAGTTATATCTATATACCATTATATCACAGTTACCTAGTTATATCTATATACCATTATATCACAGTTACCTAGTTATATCTATATACCATTATATCACAGTTACCTAGTTATATCTATATACCATTATATCACAGTTACCTAGTTATATCTATATACCATTATATTACAGTTACCTAGTTATATCTATATACCATTATATCACAGTTACCTAGTTATATCTATATACCATTATATCACAGTTACCTAGTTATATCTATATACCATTATATCACAGTTACCTAGTTATATCTATATACCATTATATCACAGTTACCTAGTTATATCTATATACCATTATATCACAGTTACCTAGTTATATCTATATACCATTATATTACAGTTACCTAGTTATATCTATATACCATTATATCACAGTTACCTAGTTATATCTATATACCATTATATCACAGTTACCTAGTTATATCTATATACCATTATATCACAGTTACCTAGTTATATCTATATACCATTATATCACAGTTACCTAGTTATATCTATATACCATTATATCACAGTTACCTAGTTATATCTATATACCATTATATCACAGTTACCTAGTTATATCTATATACCATTATATCACAGTTACCTAGTTATATCTATATACCATTATATCACAGTTACCTAGTTATATCTATATACCATTATATCACAGTTACCTAGTTATATCTAGTGCATTCGAGCAGAGAAACATCCGAATTTGCGACGAGGAAGTGTGAGTTCATGAGGTGTTTTATTTAATCATTCCTAGTAGCAAGTCGCAATTTGCCACCTCCCAGTTATAAACGAACGCACCATTAGCTTCTGGTTCACTCGAACATAGAACTAATTCAGCAGTAGCTGCTAGCCAGCTAACGCTAGTGCTAGCTAACTAGATTACCGTTGGCTTTGACATCTAGCTAACCATGCTAGCCATGCCGTTAGCTTAGCCAGCTAGCTACAGCCTTCCCACCGAGACAGGTGTAACTTTAGCTAGCACTAGCTGGTGGGTTAGTGCTAGCATTCAGCCCTGGAAGACATCAGGAACTCAAACCAGTCTTAACGGTCACTGGTTAAGCAACTCGCCCAGTGAGCCAGCTGGTGGACAAGCTAGTTATGCTAGCTAGCAGCTAGCTAACGTTAGATAACCTTTCTTTCTTTTTAGACATATTTTATTGGCCTTTTGGATAACATCACAAGGCAAGGCAAGTTTATTTATATAGCACATTTCAGCCACAGGGCAATTCAAGGTGCTTTACATGAGACATTAAAAGCATTAAAACAAAAAGCAAGACATTATAGACATTTAAAACAAAAGGCAGGACAAATAGAATATAGGAATAAAAGTTACAGTGCAGTATACTGATAAACATAGCTCCTCTTAGAAAGCAGTTATCACAGATAGTTTTGACATGACGTGCTCCTATATGAACTGTTCGTTTCTATCTCAAACGGGGCTGTGAATGGTTAATGAGTCCAGGTGATAAGACAGGTGAGTGATGACGCAGCAGCCAGGTCATCAGATCTGGTGATCACATCAACCCGTGTAGCCTAGTGAGCATGTATGAGTCCACCATCTCAACCTCCTCCACCATCTCAACCTCCTCCCCCATCTCAACCTCCTCCACCATCTCAACCTCCTCCCCCATCTCAACCTCCTCCCCCATCTCCACCTCCTCCCCCATCTCAACCTCCTCCCCCATCTCCACCTCCTCCCCCATCTCAACCTCCTCCCCCATCTCAACCTCCTCCCCCATCTCACCCTCCTCCCTCATCTCACCCTCCTCCCTCATCTCAACCTCCTCCCCCATCTCAACCTCCTCCCCCATCTCCACCTCCTCCCCCATCTCAACCTCCTCCCCCATCTCAACCTCCTCCCCCATCTCAACCTCCTCCCCCATCTCCACCTCCTCCCCCATCTCAACCTCCTCCCCCATCTCAACCTCCTCCCCCATCTCAACCTCCTCCCCCATCTCCACCTCCTCCCCCATCTCAACCTCCTCCCCCATCTCACCCTCCTCCCCCATCTCACCCTCCTCCACCATCTCAACCTCCTCCCCCATCTCAACCTCCTCCACCATCTCAACCTCCTCCCCCATCTCAACCTCCTCCCCCATCTCCACCTCCTCCCCCATCTCCACCTCCTCCACCATCTCAACCTCCTCCCCCATCTCAACCTCCTCCCCCATCTCAACCTCCTCCCCCATCTCAACCTCCTCCCCCATCTCAACCTCCTCCCTCCTCCCCCATCTCCACCTCCTCCCCCATCTCCACCTCCTCCCCCATCTCAACCTCCTCCCCCATCTCCACCTCCTCCCCCATCTCCACCTCCTCCCCCATCTCACCCTCCTCCCCCATCTCAACCTCCTCCCCCATCTCAACCTCCTCCCCCATCTCAACCTCCTCCACCATCTCAACCTCCTCCCCCATCTCCACCTCCTCCCCCATCTCCACCTCCTCCACCATCTCCACCTCCTCCACCATCTCCACCTCCTCCACCATCTCCACCTCCTCCCCCATCTCAACCTCCTCCCCCATCTCAACCTCCTCCCCCTGGATGGTGATGGGGGGCTGGAGGCCTCTTGTTCCCCTAGTGAGCGTTGCACTCCCAGGAGCATGTATGAGTCCACCATCTCAACCTCCTCCCCCTGGATGGTGATGGGGGGCATGTATGAGTCCACCATCTCAACCTCCTCCCCCATCTCAACCTCCTCCCCCTGGATGGTGATGGGGGGCATGTATGAGTCCACCATCTCAACCTCCTCCCCCATCTCAACCTCCTCCCCCTGGATGGTGATGGGGGGCATGTATGAGTCCACCATCTCAACCTCCTCCCCCATCTCAACCTCCTCCCCCTGGATGGTGATGGGGGGCATGTATGAGTCCACCATCTCAACCTCCTCCCCCATCTCAACCTCCTCCCCCTGGATGGTGATGGGGGCTTGAGGCCTCTTGTTCCTGCTGGTGTTGAGTGGGAGCTGGTTCTCCTCACTGGTGTTGAGTGGGAGCTGGTTCTCTCTCCTCAGACCATTCAGAGAATCTCCTGATCACATCCCTGTACTCCTCATCGCCCTGATGCAGCACACAAGAGAGGAGTTGCCCACGCTAGCTGGTTCAGAGTGTGTGTGTGTGTGTGTGTGTGTGGGACTAGCTAGTTCAGAGAGTGTGTGTGTGTGTGTGGGACTAGCTGGTTCAGAGTGTGTGTGTGGGACTAGCTAGTTCAGAGTGTGTGTGTGTGTGTGTGTGTGTGGGACTAGCTAGTTCAGAGAGTGTGTGTGTGTGTGTGGGACTAGCTGGTTCAGAGTGTGTGTGTGGGACTAGCTAGTTCACAGTGTGTGTTGAGTGTGTGTTGAGTGGGTGTTGAGTGGGTGTTCAGTGTGTGTTGACTGTGTTGAGTGTGTGTTGAGTGTGTGTTGAGTGTGTGTTGAGTGTGTGTTGAGTGTGTTGAGTGTGTGTTGAGTGTGTTGAGTGTGTGTTGAGTGTGTGTTGTGTGTGTGGAGTGTGTGTTGAGTGTGTTGAGTGTGTGTGTTGAGTGTGTTGAGTGTGTGTTGAGTGTGTGTTGAGTGGGTGTTGAGTGGGTGTTCAGTGTGTGTTGACTGTGTTGAGTGTGTGTTGAGTGTGTGTTGAGTGTGTTGAGTGTGTTGAGTGTGTGTTGAGTGTGTGTTGAGTGTGTGTTGAGTGTGTTGAGTGTGTGTTGAGTGTGTGTTGAGTGTGTTGAGTGTGTTGAGTGTGTGTTGAGTGTGTGTTGAGTGTGTGTTGAGTGTGTGTTCTGTTGTCATCACGCTGCAGGTATCGGGATGGACTCCTGTGTGACCCCTCTGAGACATGGAGGGCTCTCATTGGTCCAGACCACGGACTTCTTCTACCCTCTAGTGGACGATCCCTACATGATGGTGGGTTGACTCCTGACCTCCAGGGCTCTTGACCCCCTCACCTTTTAACCTTTAACCTCAGACCCCAAACTTCATGATAACTATACAACATGTTGTAGGGTTGGGTGTCGTCAATTGTTCTGCGTTCAAGAGAGTAGCTACGCATTCCTCTCTTGTCTCTCTGTCTACACATGTCTCTCTGCTCCTTCTCCCTCTCTCCCTCCCTCTCTGACTCTCTGCTCCTCCTCCCTCTCTCCCTCCCTCTCGGACTCTCTCCTCCTCCCTCTCTCCCTCCCTCTCTGACTCACTGCTCCTCCTCCCTCTCTCCCTCCCTCTCGGACTCTGCTCCTCCTCCCTCTCTCCCTCCCTCTCTGACTCTGCTCCTCCTCCCTCTCTCCCTCCCTCTCTGACTCTGCCCCTCCTCCCTCTCTCCCTCCCTCTCTGACTCTCTGCTCCTCCCTCTCTCCCTCCCTCCTCCCTCTCTCCCTCCCTCCTCCCTCTCTCCCTCCCTCTCGGACTCTCTCCTCCTCCCTCTCTCCCTCCCTCTCTGACTCTGCTCCTCCTCCCTCTCTCCCTCCCTCTCGGACTCTCTCTCTCACCTGCTCCTCCTCCTCCCTCTCTTCCTCTATCTCTCCCTGCACAACTGTTTATTTATATTAATTAATGTTGTTATATTGCGCTGCCTACATTAGAACACAGACGCAGTCATCCATGATGGGATGGGATAAGATGAGTATTAGTCTGCTAGACTGCTAGACTACAGAAAGTAAATTGCCAGTTTGTGAATCTTTAAATGTCTATCTGTGTATGACTGCAATGTTACCATAACGACAAATGATGACAAGAATTCCAATGTACCTGTACTGGTTATATATTGCAAATAAACGTTCTGTTGTATTCTTCTCTCTCTCTCTGTGTGTGTGTGTGTGTGTGTGTGTGTGTGTGTGTGTGTGTGTGTCCCCTCCAGGGTAGGATAGCCTGTGCTAACGTCCTCAGTGACCTCTACGCCATGGGCATCACTGAGTGTGACAACATGCTGATGCTCCTGAGTGTAAGCCAGAAGATGAATGAGAAGGTGGGCCTCTTTTGTGTGTGTGCCTGAGTGTTAGCACTACAGGATATTGTTTTCACAGAATCCACGTATCCAATGATCCTGGACTTTACACTGTTCAGTGTGACACGATACTTGTGTAAAGCTCCCGTGGGAGTGAGTGTGCCAGGTGAGGAGTGAGTGTGCCAGGTGAGGAGTGAGTGTGCCAGGTGAGGAGTGAGTGTGCCAGGTGAGGAGTGAGTGTGCCAGGTGAGGAGTGAGTGTGCCAGGTGAGGAGTGAGTGTGCCAGGTGAGGAGTGAGTGTGCCAGGTGAGGAGTGAGTGTGCCAGGTGAGGAGTGAGTGTGCCAGGAGAGGAGTGAGTGTGCCAGGTGAGGGGTGAGTGTGCCAGGTGAGGGGTGAGTGTGCCAGGTGAGGAGTGAGTGTGCCAGGTGAGGGGTGAGTGTGCCAGGTGAGGGGTGAGTGTGCCAGGTGAGGAGTGAGTGTGCCAGGTGAGGAGTGAGTGTGCCAGGTGAGGAGTGAGTGTGCCAGGTGAGGAGTGAGTGTGCCAGGAGAG
>NW_028176655.1:7500-12500 GCF_949987555.1 Borostomias antarcticus | reverse complement strand
GGTAGGTTAGGGGGGTCTAGGGGAGTCTAGGGTAGGTTAGGGGGGTCTAGGGAGTTTAGGGAGGTCTAGGGGAGTCTAGGGTAGGTTAGGGGGGTCTAGGGGAGTTTAGGGAGTTTAGTGGGGTCTAGGGGAGTCTAGGGTAGGTTAGGGGAGTCTTGGGGGGTTCAGGGGAGTCTAGGGTAGGTTAGGGGGTTCAGGGGAGTCTAGGGTAGGTTAGGGGAGTCTAGGGTAGGTTAGGGGAGTCTAGGGTAGGTTAGGGGGGTCTAGGGGAGTCTTGGGTAGGTTAGGGGGGTCTAGGGGAGTCTAGGGGAGGTTAGGGGGGTCTAGGGGAGTCTAGGGTAGGTAAGGGGAGTTTAGGGGAGTCTAGGGTAGGTTAGGGGAGTTTAGGGGAGTCTAGGGTAGGTAAGGGGGGTTTAGGCGAGTCTAGGGTAGGTTAGGGGGGTCTAGGGGAGTCTAGGGTAGGTTAGGGGAGTCCAGGGTAGGTTAGGGGAGTCTAGGGGAGTCTAGGGTAGGTTAGGGGGGTCTAGGGGAGTCTAGGGGAGGTTAGGGGGGTCTAGGGGAGTCTAGGGGAGGTTAGGGGGGTCTAGGGGAGTTTAGGGGGTTCTAGGGTAGGTAAGGGGGGTCTAGGGGAGTTTAGGGGGGTCTAGGGGAGTCTAGGGTAGGTTAGGGGAGTCTAGGGTAGGTTAGGGGGGTCTAGGGGAGTCTTGGGTAGGTTAGGGGGGTCTAGGGGAGTCTAGGGGAGGTTAGGGGGGTCTAGGGAGTTTAGGGGGGTCTAGGGGGGTCTAGGGTAGGTTAGGGGGGTCTAGGGTAGGTTAGGGGGGTCTAGGGGAGTCTAGGGTAGTTTAGGGGAGTCTTAGGGGGTTCAGGGGAGTCTAGGGTAGGTTAGGGGGGTCTAGGGGAGGTTAGGGGGGTCTAGGGGAGTCAAGGGGAGGTTAGGGGGGTCTAGGGGAGTTTAGGGGGGTCTAGGGGAGGTTAGGGGGGTCTAGGGGAGTCTAGGGGAGTTTAGGGGGGTCTAGGATAGGTTAGGGGGGTCTAGGGGAGTTTAGGGGAGTTTAGGGGAGTCTAGGGGAGTTTAGGGGGGTCTAGGGGAGGTTAGGGGGGTCTAGGGGAGTTTAGGGGAGTCTAGGGTAGGTTAGGGGGGTCTAGGGGAGTTTAGGGGGGTCTAGGGGAGGTTAGGGGAGGTTAGGGGAGTCTAGGGGAGGTTAGGGGGGTCTAGGGGAGTCTAGGGTAGGTTAGGGGGGTCTAGGGTAGGTTAGGGGGGTCTAGGGGAGTCTAGGGTAGGTTAGGGGGGTCTAGGGGAGTCTAGGGTAGGTTAGGGGGGTCTAGGGGAGTCTAGGGTAGGTAAGGGGAGTTTAGGGGAGTCTAGGGTAGGTTAGGGGAGTTTAGGGGAGTCTAGGGTAGGTAAGGGGGGTTTAGGCGAGTCTAGGGTAGGTTAGGGGGGTCTAGGGGAGTCTAGGGTAGGTTAGGGGAGTCCAGGGTAGGTTAGGGGAGTCTAGGGGAGTCTAGGGTAGGTTAGGGGGGTCTAGGGGAGTCTAGGGGAGGTTAGGGGGGTCTAGGGGAGTCTAGGGGAGGTTAGGGGGGTCTAGGGGAGTTTAGGGGGTTCTAGGGTAGGTTAGGGGGGTCTAGGGGAGTTTAGGGGGGTCTAGGGGAGTCTAGGGTAGGTTAGGGGAGTCTAGGGGAGTTTAGGGGAGTCTAGGGTAGGTTAGGGGAGTCTAGGGTAGGTTAGGGGGGTCTAGGGGAGTCTAGGGGAGGTTAGGGGAGTCTAGGGTAGGTTAGGGGGGTCTAGGGGGGTCTAGGGGAGTCTAGGGTAGGTTAGGGGGGTCTAGGGGAGGTTAGGGGAGTCTAGGGGAGTCTAGGGGAGGTTAGGGGGGTCTAGGGGAGTCTAGGGGAGGTTAGGGGGGTCTAGGGGAGGTTAGGGGAGTCTAGGGGAGTCTAGGGGAGGTTAGGGGGGTCTAGGGGAGTCTAGGGGAGGTTAGGGGGGTCTAGGGGAGTCTAGGGTAGGTTAGGGGGGTCTAGGGTAGGTTAGGGGGGTCTAGGGGAGTCTAGGGTAGGTTAGGGGGGTCTAGGGGAGTCTAGGGTAGGTTAGGGGGGTCTAGGGGAGTCTAGGGGAGGTTAGGGGGGTACACAAAGACCTTAAATGAAGTACACACGTACAGTACAGTTCACAGCTTTTTGTATGTGGAAAAAACTGTCTCTCTTTTGCTCATCATGACACTGCAGTCCTTGTGTAACAGGATGTATGTGTTTCATAACCTGTACCGGACTGTTATGAATGGGAAAGTTATGCAAATCTCTCTGTCCTGTCTTTGCGTGGTCCTGACCATTCCTGAACCCTGTCTAATGTTGTCTAACCGTCATGAACCAACTGATCAGAACAAATGAAGTATATTAAACCTACCTGATAAAAACTAAAGAGCTCATATCCTGACGGAAGACAAAGGGAACGTCCACACTGAGGTTAAGGATGCAAAAACATATTCAACCTTTCAAAACACGGTGCTGTAGAAAAGAGACCCACAAGTCTAGCGTGAGGAAAAGGGGAGAAAGGTTTGGATCAGATTACCTTTGTCAGCCTGCCATAAAGGAAGGGCATATGTTCGGATCCCTATTGATCAGGGCAGGGCCACCAATTAACAGGGCTACCAATTAACAGCTTCTGGAAGGTACGGAAGTGTGGACATTCCCTTTGTCTTATGTCAATGTGTGAGCTCTTTCCATCTTTATCTCATATTTCTGTTTCTGGCTCAGGCAGCTGATAAAAATATATTGTTTGGACAAACTATTTTTCTCCTTTTTAAAAACCTACCTAATAATTTACCTGATCCTGCCCCCCCCCCTCTCTCTACAGGAGGGTTGCTGGTGTGCCTCCCCAGGGAGCAGGCTGCCAAGTTCTGTGCCGAGATGAAGAGTCAAGGGTCAGGGTTCGGAGGTCAGGGGTCAGTGGGCGGGGCCTGGATCATCGGGATCGTGGAGAAGGGCGACCGCCGCGCGCGCATCATCGACAAACCCCGTATCATCGAGGTCCCGACTAGGGGCAGCCAAGCGGCGAATCAGGACAACAGCTCCGCAAGCCCCGCCCCCAGCCCCACCCTCTCATAGTAAAAAAAAAAAGAAGAAAAAACAGACATTCCAGCAAGATCCCGCGTGTGTGAGTGTCTGTGTGTCAGCGTGTAAGTGAGAGTGTGTGTGTGTCAGCGTGAGACTGTGTGTGAGTGTCTGTGTGTGTGTGTGTGTGTGTGTGTGTGTGTGTGTGTGTGAGAGAGAGATGTGATGTGATGTGTCATACATTGGTGACTGTGAATAATGATGCCGTTGGTTAAATGGTCTGTCAATCAAAGCACCTGTCTCCGCCCCCATGTCTTGAAGGGAGAGTTGAGCAGCTCTCTCCAGGCCAATGGGGATTGTCCAGAGTGCCATCTGTCAGCTGATTGGCTGTTCAACCTCCAGATTCACGCCCTCTTCCTGCTAATGATGCTTCACCTTCTAAACCCCGGCTAATGGGGCTAGGTGGAGTGGATGTCTCAGGAAGCTGGTTGGCTGTGGAGGTTGTCAGTCATAAGTTGTGCGTTTCTGTAGATTCCTGCTTTTCACAATCAATAAAACCATCAACTCGCTGTACAGACCGCATATAGTGTTTATTTTGTGTAGTTTCAGTATGTGTGAATGCATTGAACTAATTTGGAGTGTGTGAGAAAAGCAACAATGGACCACGATAATCACATGTGACCCGCTAATCTCCCAACTGAGGACACATAGACACAGAAATAGAATAGGAAAGTTTAATTGCCATATATAACCAGTACTGGCACATTGGAATTATTGTCATTGCTTGTTCTTACAGTAACTTATCAGTGCTAATCAGTTCCTCGTTCCAGTCCTAGGTATGGAAGATAAACTGGCACTAATCCATGGTCTAGCAGTCAGTCAGTGTCGTTTAACCTGTATACTTCAGGATTGTACTTCAAGATTAGAGTGACTTAAGAACAAGAATAGTTCAGTGGGATGATGATGACATGACTGCATTTCCAAAGAAAAGGGAGGGTTGTAGTTCCCAGCTGAACCTCCACACCGAGGGAAGGTTGTAGTTCCCAGCTGAACCTCCACACCGAGGGAAGGGTGTAGTTCCCAGATGAACCTCCACACCCAGGGAAGGTTGTAGTTCCCAGCTGAACCTCCACACCGAGGGAAGGTTGTAGTTCCCAGCTGAACCTCCACACCGAGGGAAGGTTGTAGTTCCCAGCTGAACCTCCACACCGAGGGAAGGTTGTAGTTCCCAGATGAACCTCCACACCGAGGGAAGGTTGTAGTTCCCAGCTGAACCTCCACACCGAGGGAAGGTTGTAGTTCCCAGATGAACCTCCACACCGAGGGAAGGTTGTAGTTCCCAGCTGAACCTCCACACCGAGGGAAGGTTGTAGTTCCCAGCTGAACCTCCACACCGAGGGAAGGTTGTAGTTCCCAGATGAACCTCCACACCGAGGGAAGGTTGTAGTTCCCAGCTGAACCTCCACACCGAGGGAAGGTTGTAGTTCCCAGCTGAACCTCCTCACCGACAGATGGCGCCCTTGAGTGCGCAGCGCCGTGCGGTCAGCCTGAAGAGTGAGACTACGGAAGCCCGGAGTCTGGAGAGTTCTATCAACACATCCATGAAGTAAACAAGACATGAAACAGGTCGTGTTGTCAGCTTTATGTCAGCTGATATAAACGAGCCGCGGTTGATGTGAACGGTATGTAGTTCCCAGTATATTTAGAGTGCCTACATGTGGTCATGGTGTGGGTTCTGTGTCTTGTCCCCAGCTGGAGGAATCATGGTTCCTAGTTAGCTAGCTCAGTTGTAAAGGCTAAATGATCCACAATGGATGGATTAAACTAGACATCCACATACATAACTACAGGACCTGGGGTCTGTTTCATAATCTGGGTAACTTCATCACTGGGTAAACCTGACTTGGAAAGAGTCTCCAGGTTTGACTCATTGCTTCCTCAGTTAGCCAGCTTTC
>NW_028176656.1:0-1000 GCF_949987555.1 Borostomias antarcticus | reverse complement strand
GCTAGTTAATACCAACCTCAACAGGCTAGTTATCTACCAACCTCAACAGGCTAGTTAACTACCAACCTCAACAGGCTAGTTAATACCAACCTCAACAGGCTAGTTAATACCAACCTCAACAGGCTAGTTAATACCAACCTCAACAGGCTAGTTAACTACCAACCTCAACAGGCTAGTTAATACCAACCTCAACAGGCTAGTTATCTACCAACCTCAACAGGCTGGTTAATACCAACCTCAACAGGCTGGTTATCTACCAACCTCAACAGGCTAGTTAATACCAACCTCAACAGGCTAGTTAATACCAACCTCAACAGGCTAGTTATCTACCAACCTCAACAGGCTGGTTAATACCAACCTCAACAGGCTAGTTAATACCAACCTCAACAGGCTAGTTAATACCAACCTCAACAGGCTAGTTATCTACCAACCTCAACAGGCTGGTTAATACCAACCTCAACAGGCTGGTTATCTACCAACCTCAACAGGCTGGTTATCTACCAACCTCAACAGGCTGGTTAATACCAACCTCAACAGGCTAGTTATCTACCAACCTCAACAGGCTAGTTATCTACCAACCTCAACAGGCTAGTTATCTACCAACCTCAACAGGCTGGTTAATACCAACCTCAACAGGCTGGTTATCTACCAACCTCAACAGGCTAGTTAACTACCAACCTCAACAGG
Organism: Borostomias antarcticus; assembly: GCF_949987555.1. Lineage (NCBI taxonomy): Eukaryota > Metazoa > Chordata > Actinopteri > Stomiiformes > Stomiidae > Borostomias > Borostomias antarcticus. The sequence continues at coordinate 313 of NW_028176656.1, read as the reverse complement.
CTAGTTAACTACCAACCTCAACAGGCTAGTTAATACCAACCTCAACAGGCTAGTTAATACCAACCTCAACAGGCTAGTTATCTACCAACCTCAACAGGCTGGTTATCTACCAACCTCAACAGGCTGGTTAATACCAACCTCAACAGGCTGGTTAATACCAACCTCAACAGGCTGGTTAATACCAACCTCAACAGGCTGGATATCTACCAACCTCAACAGGCTGGTTAATACCAACCTCAACAGGCTGGTTAATACCAACCTCAACAGGCTGGTTAATACCAACCTCAACAGGCTGGATATCTACCAACCTCAA
>NW_028176657.1:12500-25000 GCF_949987555.1 Borostomias antarcticus | reverse complement strand
AACAAGAAACAAGACAGACAGGTTTATACCATAGGAAACAAGAAACAAGACAGACAGGTTTATACCATAGGAAACAAGACACAAGACAGACAGGTTTATACCATAGGAAACAAGAAACAAGACAGACAGACAGGTTTATACCAGAGGAAACAAGAAACAAGACAGACAGGTTTATACCATAGGAAACAAGAAACAAGACAGACAGGTTTATACCATAGGAAACAAGAAACAAGACAGACAGGTTTATACCATAGGAAACAAGAAACAAGACAGACAGGTTTATACCATAGGAAACAAGAAACAAGACAGACAGGTTTATACCATAGGAAACAAGAAACAAGACAGACAGGTTTATACCAGAGGAGACAAGAAACAAGACAGACAGGTTTATACCATAGGAAACTAGAAACAAGACAGACAGGTTTATACCATAGGAAACAAGAAACAAGACAGACAGGTTTATACCATAGGAAACAAGAAACAAGACAGACAGGTTTATACCATAGGAAACTAGAAACAAGACAGACAGGTTTATACCATAGGAAACAAGAAACAAGACAGACAGGTTTATACCATAGGAAACAAGAAACAAGACAGACAGGTTTATACCATAGGAAACTAGAAACAAGACAGACAGGTTTATACCATAGGAAACAAGAAACAAGACAGACAGGTTTATACCATAGGAAACAAGAAACAAGACAGACAGACAGGTTTATACCATAGGAAACTAGAAACAAGACAGACAGACAGGTTTATACCATAGGAAACTAGAAACAAGACAGACAGGTTTATACCATAGGAAACAAGAAACAAGACAGACAGACAGGTTTATACCATAGGAAACTAGAAACAAGACAGACAGACAGGTTTATACCATAGGAAACAAGAAACAAGACAGACAGGTTTATACCATAGGAAACAAGAAACAAGACAGACAGGTTTATACCATAGGAAACTAGAAACAAGACAGACAGGTTTATACCATAGGAAACAAGAAACAAGACAGACAGGTTTATACCATAGGAAACAAGAAACAAGACAGACAGGTTTATACCATAGGAAACAAGAAACAAGACAGACAGGTTTATACCATAGGAAACTAGAAACAAGACAGACAGACAGGTTTATACCATAGGAAACAAGACAGACAGGTTTATACCATAGGAGACAAGAAACAAGACAGACAGGTTTATACCATAGGAAACAAGAAACAAGACAGACAGGTTTATACCATAGGAAACAAGAAACAAGACAGATAGACAGGTTTATACCATAGGAAACAAGAAACAAGACAAATAGACAGGTTTATACCATAGGAAACTAGAAACAAGACAGACAGACAGGTTTATACCATAGGAAACAAGACAGACAGGTTTATACCATAGGAGACAAGAAACAAGACAGACAGGTTTATACCATAGGAAACAAGAAACAAGACAGACAGGTTTATACCATAGGAAACAAGAAACAAGACAGACAGACAGGTTTATACCATAGGAAACAAGAAACAAGACAGATAGACAGGTTTATACCATAGGAAACAAGAAACAAGACAGACAGACAGGTTTATACCATAGGAAACTAGAAACAAGACAGACAGACAGGTTTATACCATAGGAAACAAGACAGACAGGTTTATACCATAGGAGACAAGAAACAAGACAGACAGGTTTATACCATAGGAAACAAGAAACAAGACAGACAGGTTTATACCATAGGAAACAAGAAACAAGACAGACAGGTTTATACCATAGGAAACAAGAAACAAGACAGATAGACAGGTTTATACCATAGGAAACTAGAAACAAGACAGACAGACAGGTTTATACCATAGGAAACAAGAAACAAGACAGACAGACAGGTTTATACCATAGGACACAAGAAACAAGACAGACAGACAGGTTTATACCATAGGAAACAAGAAACAAGACAGACAGGTTTATACCATAGGAGACAAGAAACAAGACAGACAGGTTTATACCATAGGAAACAAGAAACAAGACAGACAGGTTTATACCATAGGAAACAAGAAACAAGACAGACAGGTTTATACCATAGGAAACAAGAAACAAGACAGACAGGTTTATACCATAGGAAACAAGAAACAAGACAGACAGGTTTATACCATAGGAAACAAGAAACAAGACAGACAGGTTTATACCATAGGAAACAAGAAACAAGACAGACAGGTTTATACCATAGGAAACTAGAAACAAGACAGACAGGTTTATACCATAGGAAACAAGAAACAAGACAGACAGGTTTATACCATAGGAAACAAGAAACAAGACAGACAGGTTTATACCATAGGAAACAAGAAACAAGACAGACAGGTTTATACCATAGGAAACAAGAAACAAGACAGACAGGTTTATACCATAGGAAACAAGAAACAAGACAGACAGGTTTATACCATAGGAGACAAGAAACAAGACAGATAGACAGGTTTATACCATAGGAAACAAGACACAAGACAGACAGGTTTATACCATAGGAAACAAGAAACAAGACAGACAGGTTTATACCAGAGGAGACAAGAAACAAGACAGACAGGTTTATACCATAGGAAACTAGAAACAAGACAGACAGGTTTATACCATAGGAAACAAGAAACAAGACAGACAGACAGGTTTATACCATAGGAAACTAGAAACAAGACAGACAGACAGGTTTATACCATAGGAAACAAGAAACAAGACAGACAGGTTTATACCAGAGGAGACAAGAAACAAGACAGACAGACAGGTTTATACCATAGGAAACAAGAAACAAGACAGACAGGTTTATACCATAGGAAACAAGAAACAAGACAGACAGGTTTATACCATAGGAAACTAGAAACAAGACAGACAGACAGGTTTATACCATAGGAAACAAGAAACAAGACAGACAGGTTTATACCATAGGAAACAAGAAACAAGACAAACAGGTTTATACCATAGGAAACAAGAAACAAGACAAACAGGTTTATACCATAGGAAACAAGAAACAAGACAGACAGACAGGTTTATACCATAGGAAACAAGAAACAAGACAGACAGGTTTATACCATAGGAAACTAGAAACAAGACAGACAGGTTTATACCATAGGAAACAAGAAACAAGACAGACAGGTTTATACCATAGGAAACAAGAAACAAGACAGACAGGTTTATACCATAGGAAACTAGAAACAAGACAGACAGGTTTATACCATAGGAAACAAGAAACAAGACAGACAGGTTTATACCATAGGAAACAAGAAACAAGACAGACAGGTTTATACCATAGGAAACAAGAAACAAGACAAACAGGTTTATACCATAGGAAACAAGAAACAAGACAGACAGGTTTATACCATAGGAAACAAGAAACAAGACAGACAGACAGGTTTATACCATAGGAAACAAGAAACAAGACAGACAGACAGGTTTATACCATAGGAAACAAGAAACAAGACAGACAGGTTTATACCATAGGAAACAAGAAACAAGACAGACAGACAGGTTTATACCATAGGAAACAAGAAACAAGACAGACAGGTTTATACCATAGGAAACAAGAAACAAGACAGACAGGTTTATACCATAGGAAACAAGAAACAAGACAGACGGGTTTATACCATAGGAAACTAGAAACAAGACAGACAGACAGGTTTATACCATAGGAAACAAGAAACAAGACAGACAGGTTTATACCATAGGAAACAAGAAACAAGACAGACAGGTTTATACCATAGGAAACAAGAAACAAGACAGACAGGTTTATACCATAGGAAACTAGAAACAAGACAGACAGGTTTATACCATAGGAAACAAGAAACAAGACAGACAGGTTTATACCATAGGAGACAAGAAACAAGACAGACAGGTTTATACCATAGGAAACAAGAAACAAGACAGACAGACAGGTTTATACCATAGGAGACAAGAAACAAGACAGACAGGTTTATACCATAGGAAACAAGAAACAAGACAGACAGGTTTATACCATAGGAGACAAGAAACAAGACAGACAGGTTTATACCATAGGAAACAAGAAACAAGACAGACAGGTTTATACCATAGGAAACAAGAAACAAGACAGACAGACAGGTTTATACCATAGGAGACAAGAAACAAGACAGACAGGTTTATACCATAAGAGACAAGAAACAAGACAGACAGGTTTATACCATAGGAAACAAGAAACAAGACAGACAGGTTTATACCATAGGAAACAAGAAACAAGACAGACAGGTTTATACCATAGGAAACAAGAAACAAGACAGACAGGTTTATACCATAGGAAACAAGAAACAAGACAGACAGGTTTATACCATAGGAAACAAGAAACAAGACAGACAGGTTTATACCATAGGAAACAAGAAACAAGACAGACAGGTTTATACCATAGGAGACAAGAAACAAGACAGACAGGTTTATACCATAGGAAACAAGAAACAAGACAGATAGACAGGTTTATACCATAGGAAACTAGAAACAAGACAGACAGGTTTATACCATAGGAGACAAGAAACAAGACAGATAGACAGGTTTATACCATAGGAAACAAGAAACAAGACAGACAGGTTTATACCATAGGAAACAAGAAACAAGACAGACAGACAGGTTTATACCATAGGAGACAAGAAACAAGACAGACAGGTTTATACCATAGGAAACAAGAAACAAGACAGACAGGTTTATACCATAGGAAACAAGAAACAAGACAGACAGGTTTATACCATAGGAAACAAGAAACAAGACAAACAGGTTTATACCATAGGAAACAAGAAACAAGACAAACAGGTTTATACCATAGGAAACAAGAAACAAGACAGACAGGTTTATACCATAGGAGACAAGAAACAAGACAGACAGGTTTATACCATAGGAAACAAGAAACAAGACAGACAGGTTTATACCATAGGAAACTAGAAACAAGACAGACAGGTTTATACCATAGGAAACAAGAAACAAGACAGACAGGTTTATACCATAGGAAACAAGAAACAAGACAGACAGGTTTATACCATAGGAAACAAGAAACAAGACAGACAGGTTTATACCATAGGAAACAAGAAACAAGACAGACAGGTTTATACCATAGGAAACAAGAAACAAGACAGACAGGTTTATACCATAGGAGACAAGAAACAAGACAGACAGGTTTATACCATAGGAAACAAGAAACAAGACAGATAGACAGGTTTATACCATAGGAAACTAGAAACAAGACAGACAGGTTTATACCATAGGAGACAAGAAACAAGACAGATAGACAGGTTTATACCATAGGAAACAAGAAATAAGACAGACAGGTTTATACCATAGGAAACAAGAAACAAGACAGACAGACAGGTTTATACCATAGGAGACAAGAAACAAGACAGACAGGTTTATACCATAGGAAACAAGAAACAAGACAGACAGGTTTATACCATAGGAGACAAGAAACAAGACAGACAGGTTTATACCATAGGAAACAAGAAACAAGACAGACAGGTTTATACCATAGGAAACTAGAAACAAGACAGACAGGTTTATACCATAGGAAACAAGAAACAAGACAGACAGGTTTATACCATAAGAGACAAGAAACAAGACAGACAGGTTTATACCATAGGAAACAAGAAACAAGACAGACAGGTTTATACCATAGGAGACAAGAAACAAGACAGACAGGTTTATACCATAGGAAACTAGAAACAAGACAGACAGGTTTATACCATAGGAAACAAGAAACAAGACAGACAGGTTTATACCATAGGAAACAAGAAACAAGACAGACAGGTTTATACCATAGGAAACAAGAAACAAGACAGACAGGTTTATACCATAGGAAACAAGAAACAAGACAGACAGGTTTATACCATAGGAAACAAGAAACAAGACAGACAGGTTTATACCATAGGAAACTAGAAACAAGACAAACAGGTTTATACCATAGGAAACAAGAAACAAGACAGACAGGTTTATACCAGAGGAGACAAGAAACAAGACAGACAGGTTTATACCATAGGAAACTAGAAACAAGACAGATAGACAGGTTTATACCATAGGAGACAAGAAACAAGACAGACAGGTTTATACCATAGGAAACTAGAAACAAGACAGACAGGTTTATACCATAGGAAACTAGAAACAAGACAGACAGACAGGTTTATACCATAGGAAACAAGAAACAAGACAGACAGGTTTATACCATAAGAGACAAGAAGCAAGACAGACAGGTTTATACCATAAGAGACAAGAAACAAGACAGACAGGTTTATACCATAAGAGACAAGAAGCAAGACAGACAGGTTTATACCATAAGAGACAAGAAACAAGACAGATAGACAGGTTTATACCATAAGAGACAATAAACAAGACAGACAGGTTTATACCATAGGAAACAAGAAACAAGACAGACAGGTTTATACCATAGGAAACAAGAAACAAGACAGACAGGTTTATACCATAGGAAACAAGAAACAAGACAGACAGGTTTATACCATAGGAAACAAGACAGACAGACAGGTTTATACCATAGGAAACAAGAAACAAGACAGACAGGTTTATACCATAGGAAACTAGAAACAAGACAGACAGGTTTATACCATAGGAAACAAGACAGACAGACAGGTTTATACCATAGGAAACAAGAAACAAGACAGACAGGTTTATACCATAGGACACAAGAAACAAGACAGACAGGTTTATACCATAGGACACAAGAAACAAGACAGACAGGTTTATACCATAGGAGACAAGAAACAAGACAGATAGACAGGTTTATACCATAGGAAACAAGAAACAAGACAGACAGGTTTATACCATAGGAAACAAGAAACAAGACAGACAGGTTTATACCATAGGAAACAAGAAACAAGACAGACAGGTTTATACCATAGGAAACAAGAAACAAGACAAACAGGTTTATACCATAGGAAACAAGAAACAAGACAGACAGGTTTATACCAGAGGAAACAAGAAACAAGACAGACAGGTTTATACCATAGGAAACTAGAAACAAGACAGACAGGTTTATACCATAGGAAACAAGAAACAAGACAGACAGGTTTATACCATAGGAAACTAGAAACAAGACAGACAGGTTTATACCATAGGAAACAAGAAACAAGACAGACAGGTTTATACCATAGGAAACTAGAAACAAGACAAACAGGTTTATACCATAGGAAACAAGAAACAAGACAGACAGGTTTATACCAGAGGAGACAAGAAACAAGACAGACAGGTTTATACCATAGGAAACAAGAAACAAGACAGACAGACAGGTTTATACCATAGGAAACAAGAAACAAGACAGACAGGTTTATACCATAGGAAACTAGAAACAAGACAGACAGGTTTATACCATAGGACACAAGAAACAAGACAGACAGACAGGTTTATACCATAGGAAACAAGAAACAAGACAGACAGGTTTATACCATAGGAAACTAGAAACAAGACAGACAGGTTTATACCATAGGACACAAGAAACAAGACAGACAGACAGGTTTATACCATAGGAAACAAGAAACAAGACAGATAGACAGGTTTATACCATAGGAAACAAGAAACAAGACAGATAGACAGGTTTATACCATAGGAAACAAGAAACAAGACAGACAGGTTTATACCATAGGAAACAAGAAACAAGACAGACAGGTTTATACCATAGGAAACAAGAAACAAGACAGACAGGTTTATACCATAGGAAACAAGAAACAAGACAGACAGGTTTATACCAGAGGAAACAAGAAACAAGACAGACAGACAGGTTTATACCATAGGAAACAAGAAACAAGACAGACGGGTTTATACCATAGGAAACAAGAAACAAGACAGACAGGTTTATACCATAGGAAACAAGAAACAAGACAGACAGGTTTATACCATAGGAAACAAGAAACAAGACAGACAGGTTTATACCATAAGAGACAAGAAGCAAGACAGACAGGTTTATACCATAAGAGACAAGAAACAAGACAGATAGACAGGTTTATACCATAAGAGACAATAAACAAGACAGACAGGTTTATACCATAAGAGACAAGAAACAAGACAGATAGACAGGTTTATACCATAGGAAACAAGAAACAAGACAGACAGGTTTATACCATAAGAGACAAGAAACAAGACAGATAGACAGGTTTATACCATAGGAAACAAGAAGCAAGACAGACAGGTTTATACCATAAGAGACAAGAAACAAGACAGATAGACAGGTTTATACCATAGGAAACAAGAAACAAGACAGACAGGTTTATACCATAGGAGACAAGAAACAAGACAGACAGACAGGTTTATACCATAGGAGACAAGAAACAAGACAGACAGGTTTATACCATAGGAAACAAGAAACAAGACAGACAGGTTTATACCATAGGAAACAAGAAACAAGACAGACAGGTTTATACCATAGGAGACAAGAAACAAGACAGATAGACAGGTTTATACCATAGGAAACAAGAAACAAGACAGACAGGTTTATACCATAGGAAACAAGAAACAAGACAGACAGGTTTATACCATAGGAAACAAGAAACAAGACAGACAGGTTTATACCATAGGAAACAAGAAACAAGACAGACAGGTTTATACCATAAGAGACAAGAAACAAGACAGACAGGTTTATACCATAGGAAACAAGAAACAAGACAGACAGGTTTATACCATAGGAAACAAGAAACAAGACAGACAGGTTTATACCATAGGAAACAAGAAACAAGACAGACAGGTTTATACCATAGGAAACAAGACAGACAGACAGGTTTATACCATAGGAAACAAGAAACAAGACAGACAGGTTTATACCATAGGAAACAAGAAACAAGACAGATAGACAGGTTTATACCATAGGAAACAAGAAACAAGACAGATAGACAGGTTTATACCATAGGAAACAAGAAACAAGACAGACAGGTTTATACCATAGGAAACAAGAAACAAGACAGACAGGTTTATACCATAGGAAACAAGAAACAAGACAGACAGACAGGTTTATACCATAGGAAACAAGAAACAAGACAGATAGACAGGTTTATACCATAGGAAACAAGAAACAAGACAGACAGGTTTATACCATAGGAAACAAGAAACAAGACAGACAGGTTTATACCATAGGAAACAAGAAACAAGACAAACAGGTTTATACCATAGGAAACAAGAAACAAGACAGACAGGTATATACCATAGGAAACTAGAAACAAGACAGACAGGTTTATACCAGAGGAAACAAGAAACAAGACAGACAGGTTTATACCATAGGAAACAAGAAACAAGACAGACAGGTATATACCATAGGAAACAAGAAACAAGACAGACAGGTTTATACCATAGGAAACTAGAAACAAGACAGACAGGTTTATACCAGAGGAAACAAGAAACAAGACAGACAGGTTTATACCATAGGAAACAAGAAACAAGACAAACAGGTTTATACCATAGGAAACAAGAAACAAGACAGACAGGTTTATACCATAGGAAACTAGAAACAAGACAGACAGGTTTATACCATAGGAAACTAGAAACAAGACAGACAGGTTTATACCATAGGAAACAAGAAACAAGACAGACAGGTTTATACCATAGGAAACAAGAAACAAGACAGACAGGTTTATACCATAAGAGACAAGAAACAAGACAGACAGGTTTATACCATAGGAAACAAGAAACAAGACAGACAGGTTTATACCATAGGAAACTAGAAACAAGACAGACAGGTTTATACCATAGGAAACAAGAAACAAGACAGACAGGTTTATACCATAGGAAACTAGAAACAAGACAGACAGGTTTATACCATAGGAAACTAGAAACAAGACAGACAGGTTTATACCATAGGAAACAAGAAACAAGACAGACAGGTTTATACCATAGGAAACAAGAAACAAGACAGACAGGTTTATACCATAAGAGACAAGAAACAAGACAGACAGGTTTATACCATAGGAAACAAGACAGACAGACAGGTTTATACCATAGGAAACAAGAAACAAGACAGACAGGTTTATACCATAGGAAACAAGAAACAAGACAGATAGACAGGTTTATACCATAAGAGACAAGAAACAAGACAGACAGGTTTATACCATAGGAAACAAGAAACAAGACAGACAGACAGGTTTATACCATAGGAAACTAGAAACAAGACAGACAGGTTTATACCATAGGAAACAAGAAACAAGACAGACAGGTTTATACCATAGGAAACAAGAAACAAGACAAACAGGTTTATACCATAGGAAACTAGAAACAAGACAGACAGGTTTATACCATAGGAAACAAGAAACAAGACAGACAGGTTTATACCATAGGAAACAAGAAACAAGACAGACAGACAGGTTTATACCATAAGAGACAAGAAACAAGACAGACAGGTTTATACCAGAGGAAACAAGAAACAAGACAGACAGGTTTATACCATAGGAAACAAGAAACAAGACAGACAGGTTTATACCATAGGAAACAAGAAACAAGACAGATAGACAGGTTTATACCATAGGAAACAAGAAACAAGACAGACAGGTTTATACCATAGGAAACAAGAAACAAGACAGACAGGTTTATACCATAGGAAACAAGAAACAAGACAAACAGACAGGTTTATACCATAGGAAACAAGAAACAAGACAGACAGGTTTATACCATAGGAAACAAGAAACAAGACAAACAGGTTTATACCATAGGAAACAAGAAACAAGACAGATAGACAGGTTTATACCATAGGAAACAAGAAACAAGACAGATAGACAGGTTTATACCATAGGAAACAAGAAACAAGACAGACAGGTTTATACCATAGGAAACAAGAAACAAGACAGACAGGTTTATACCATAGGAAACAAGAAACAAGACAGACAGGTTTATACCATAGGAAACAAGAAACAAGACAGACAGGTTTATACCATAGGAAACAAGAAACAAGACAGACAGACAGGTTTATACCATAGGAAACAAGAAACAAGACAGACAGGTTTATACCATAGGAAACAAGAAACAAGACAGACAGGTTTACACCATAGGACACAAGAAACAAGACAGACAGGTTTATACCATAGGAGACAAGAAACAAGACAGACAGGTTTATACCATAGGAAACTAGAAACAAGACAGACAGGTTTACACCATAGGACACAAGAAACAAGACAGACAGGTTTATACCATAGGAGACAAGAAACAAGACAGACAGGTTTATACCATAGGAAACAAGAAACAAGACAGACAGGTTTATACCATAGGAAACAAGAAACAAGACAGACAGGTTTATACCATAAGAAACAAGAAACAAGACAGACAGGTTTATACCATAGGAAACAAGAAACAAGACAGACAGGTTTATACCATAGGAAACAAGAAACAAGACAGATAGACAGGTTTATACCATAGGAAACTAGAAACAAGACAGACAGGTTTATACCATAGGAAACAAGAAACAAGACAGATAGACAGGTTTATACCATAGGAAACAAGACAGACAGACAGGTTTATACCATAGGAAACAAGAAACAAGACAGATAGACAGGTTTATACCATAGGAAACAAGAAACAAGACAGACAGACAGGTTTATACCATAGGAAACAAGACAGACAGACAGGTTTATACCATAGGAAACAAGAAACAAGACAGATAGACAGGTTTATACCATAGGAAACAAGAAACAAGACAGACAGGTTTATACCAGAGGAAACAAGAAACAAGACAGACAGGTTTATACCATAGGAAACAAGAAACAAGACAGACAGACAGGTTTATACCATAGGAAACAAGAAACAAGACAGACAGGTTTATACCAGAGGAAACAAGAAACAAGACAGACAGGTTTATACCATAGGAAACAAGAAACAAGACAGACAGGTTTATACCATAGGAAACTAGAAACAAGACAGACAGGTTTATACCATAGGAAACAAGAAACAAGACAGACGGGTTTATACCATAGGAAACAAGAAACAAGACAAACAGGTTTATACCATAGGAAACAAGAAACAAGACAGACAGACAGGTTTATACCATAGGAAACAAGAAACAAGACAGACAGGTTTATACCATAGGAAACAAGAAACAAGACAGACAGGTTTATACCATAGGAAACAAGAAACAAGACAGACAGGTTTATACCATAGGAAACAAGAAACAAGACAGACAGGTTTATACCATAGGAAACAAGAAACAAGACAGACAGGTTTATACCATAGGAAACAAGACAGACAGACAGGTTTATACCAGAGGAAACAAGAAACAAGACAGACAGGTTTATACCATAGGAAACAAGAAACAAGACAGACAGGTTTATACCATAGGAAACAAGAAACAAGACAGACAGGTTTATACCAGAGGAAACAAGAAACAAGACAGACAGGTTTATACCATAAGAGACAAGAAACAAGACAGACAGGTTTATACCATAGGAAACAAGAAACAAGACAGACAGGTTTATACCATAGGAAACAAGAAACAAGACAGACAGGTTTATACCATAGGAAACAAGAAACAAGACAGATAGACAGGTTTATACCATAGGAAACAAGAAACAAGACAGA
>NW_028176657.1:0-7500 GCF_949987555.1 Borostomias antarcticus | reverse complement strand
CTATAGGTATACAACAGAATAAAGAGATGGGCGGGATGTCTATAGGTATATAACAGAATAAAGAGATGGGCGGGGTGTCTATAGGTATAAAACAGAATAAAGAGATGGGCGGGATGTCTATAGGTATAAAACAGAATAAAGAGATGGGCGGGATGTCTATAGGTATACAACAGAATAAAGAGATGGGCGGGATGTCTATAGGTATAAAACAGAATAAAGAGATGGGCGGGATGTCTATAGGTATAAAACAGAATAAAGAGATGGGCAGGATGTCTATAGGTATAAAACAGAATAAAGAGATGGGCGGGATGTCTATAGGTATAAAACAGAATAAAGAGATGGGCGGGATGTCTATAGGTATAAAACAGAATAAAGAGATGGGCGGGATGTCTATAGGTATAAAACAGAATAAAGAGATGGGCGGGATGTCTATAGGTATAAAACAGAATAAAGAGATGGGCGGGATGTCTATAGGTATAAAACAGAATAAAGAGATGGGCGGGATGTCTATAGGTATAAAACAGAATAAAGAGATGGGCGGGATGTCTATAGGTATAAAACAGAATAAAGAGATGGGCGGGATGTCTATAGGTATATAACAGAATAAAGAGATGGGCGGGATGTCTATAGGTATAAAACAGAATAAAGAGATGGGCGGGATGTCTATAGGTATAAAACAGAATAAAGAGATGGGCGGGATGTCTATAGGTATATAACAGAATAAAGAGATGGGCGGGATGTCTATAGGTATAAAACAGAATAAAGAGATGGGCGGGATGTCTATAGGTATATAACAGAATAAAGAGATGAGGGATGTCTATAGGTATAAAACAGAATAAAGAGATGGGCGGGATGTCTATAGGTATAAAACAGAATAAAGAGATGGGCGGGATGTCTATAGGTATAAAACAGAATAAAGAGATGGGCGGGATGTCTATAGGTATAAAACAGAATAAAGAGATGGGCGGGATGTCTATAGGTATAAAACAGAATAAAGAGATGGGCGGGATGTCTATAGGTATAAAACAGAATAAAGAGATGGGCGGGATGTCTATAGGTATAAAACAGAATAAAGAGATGGGCGGGATGTCTATAGGTATAAAACAGAATAAAGAGATGGGCGGGATGTCTATAGGTATAAAACAGAATAAAGAGATGGGCGGGATGTCTATAGGTATAAAACAGAATAAAGAGATGGGCGGGATGTCTATAGGTATAAAACAGAATAAAGAGATGGGCGGGATGTCTATAGGTATATAACAGAATAAAGAGATGAGGGATGTCTATAGGTATAAAACAGAATAAAGAGATGAGGGATGTCTATAGGTATAAAACAGAATAAAGAGATGGGCGGGATGTCTATAGGTATAAAACAGAATAAAGAGATGGGCGGGATGTCTATAGGTATAAAACAGAATAAAGAGATGGGCGGGATGTCTATAGGTATATAACAGAATAAAGAGATGAGGGATGTCTATAGGTATAAAACAGAATAAAGAGATGGGCGGGATGTCTATAGGTATAAAACAGAATAAAGAGATGGGCGGGATGTCTATAGGTATAAAACAGAATAAAGAGATGGGCGGGATGTCTATAGGTATAAAACAGAATAAAGAGATGGGCGGGATGTCTATAGGTATATAACAGAATAAAGAGATGAGGGATGTCTATAGGTATAAAACAGAATAAAGAGATGGGCGGGATGTCTATAGGTATAAAACAGAATAAAGAGATGGGCGGGATGTCTATAGGTATAAAACAGAATAAAGAGATGGGCGGGATGTCTATAGGTATAAAACAGAATAAAGAGATGGGCGGGATGTCTATAGGTATATAACAGAATAAAGAGATGAGGGATGTCTATAGGTATAAAACAGAATAAAGAGATGGGCGGGATGTCTATAGGTATAAAACAGAATAAAGAGATGGGCGGGATGTCTATAGGTATAAAACAGAATAAAGAGATGGGCGGGATGTCTATAGGTATATAACAGAATAAAGAGATGAGGGATGTCTATAGGTATAAAACAGAATAAAGAGATGGGCGGGATGTCTATAGGTATAAAACAGAATAAAGAGATGGGCGGGATGTCTATAGGTATAAAACAGAATAAAGAGATGGGCGGGATGTCTATAGGTATAAAACAGAATAAAGAGATGGGCGGGATGTCTATAGGTATAAAACAGAATAAAGAGATGGGCGGGATGTCTATAGGTATAAAACAGAATAAAGAGATGGGCGGGATGTCTATAGGTATAAAACAGAATAAAGAGATGGGCGGGATGTCTATAGGTATAAAACAGAATAAAGAGATGGGCAGGATGTCTATAGGTATAAAACAGAATAAAGAGATGGGCGGGATGTCTATAGGTATAAAACAGAATAAAGAGATGGGCGGGATGTCTATAGGTATATAACAGAATAAAGAGATGAGGGATGTCTATAGGTATAAAACAGAATAAAGAGATGAGGGATGTCTATAGGTATAAAACAGAATAAAGAGATGGGCGGGATGTCTATAGGTATAAAACAGAATAAAGAGATGAGGGATGTCTATAGGTATAAAACAGAATAAAGAGATGGGCGGGATGTCTATAGGTATATAACAGAATAAAGAGATAGTAGGATGTCTATAGGTATAAAACAGAATAAAGAGATGCTCGGGATGTCTATAGGTATAAAACAGAATAAAGAGATGGGCGGGATGTCTATAGGTATAAAACAGAATAAAGAGATGGGCGGGATGTCTATAGGTATAAAACAGAATAAAGAGATGGGCGGGATGTCTATAGGTATAAAACAGAATAAAGAGATGGGCGGGATGTCTATAGGTATAAAACAGAATAAAGAGATGGGCGGGATGTCTATAGGTATATAACAGAATAAAGAGATGGGCGGGATGTCTATAGGTATAAAACACAATAAAGAGATGGGCGGGATGTCTATAGGTATAAAACAGAATAAAGAGAGGGGCGGGATGTCTATAGGTATATAACAGAATAAAGAGATGGGCGGGATGTCTATAGGTATAAAACAGAATAAAGAGATGGGCGGGATGTCTATAGGTATAAAACAGAATAAAGAGATGGGCGGGATGTCTATAGGTATAAAACAGAATAAAGAGATGGGCGGGATGTCTATAGGTATAAAACAGAATAAAGAGATGGGCGGGATGTCTATAGGTATAAAACAGAATAAAGAGATGAGGGATGTCTATAGGTATAAAACAGAATAAAGAGATGGGCGGGATGTCTATAGGTATAAAACAGAATAAAGAGATGGGCGGGATGTCTATAGGTATAAAACAGAATAAAGAGATGGGCGGGATGTCTATAGGTATAAAACAGAATAAAGAGATGGGCGGGATGTCTATAGGTATAAAACAGAATAAAGAGATGGGCGGGATGTCTATAGGTATAAAACAGAATAAAGAGATGGGCAGGGTGTCTATAGGTATAAAACAGAATAAAGAGATGGGCGGGATGTCTATAGGTATAAAACAGAATAAAGAGATGGGCGGGATGTCTATAGGTATAAAACAGAATAAAGAGATGGGCGGGATGTCTATAGGTATAAAACAGAATAAAGAGATGGGCGGGATGTCTATAGGTATAAAACAGAATAAAGAGATGGGCGGGATGTCTATAGGTATAAAACAGAATAAAGAGATGGGCGGGATGTCTATAGGTATAAAACAGAATAAAGAGATGGGCGGGATGTCTATAGGTATAAAACAGAATAAAGAGATGGGCGGGATGTCTATAGGTATAAAACAGAATAAAGAGATGGGCGGGATGTCTATAGGTATAAAACAGAATAAAGAGATGGGCGGGATGTCTATAGGTATAAAACAGAATAAAGAGATGGGCGGGATGTCTATAGGTATAAAACAGAATAAAGAGATGGGCGGGATGTCTATAGGTATAAAACAGAATAAAGAGATGGGCGGGATGTCTATAGGTATAAAACAGAATAAAGAGATGAGGGATGTCTATAGGTATAAAACAGAATAAAGAGATGGGCGGGATGTCTATAGGTATAAAACAGAATAAAGAGATGGGCGGGATGTCTATAGGTATATAACAGAATAAAGAGATGGGCGGGATGTCTGTAGGTATAAAACAGAATAAAGAGATGGGCGGGATGTCTATAGGTATATAACAGAATAAAGAGATGGGCGGGATGTCTATAGGTATAAAACAGAATAAAGAGATGGGCGGGATGTCTATAGGTATAAAACAGAATAAAGAGATGGGCAGGATGTCTATAGGTATAAAACAGAATAAAGAGATGGGCGGGATGTCTATAGGTATAAAACAGAATAAAGAGATGGGCGGGATGTCTATAGGTATATAACAGAATAAAGAGATGAGGGATGTCTATAGGTATAAAACAGAATAAAGAGATGAGGGATGTCTATAGGTATAAAACAGAATAAAGAGATGGGCGGGATGTCTATAGGTATAAAACAGAATAAAGAGATGAGGGATGTCTATAGGTATAAAACAGAATAAAGAGATGGGCGGGATGTCTATAGGTATATAACAGAATAAAGAGATAGTAGGATGTCTATAGGTATAAAACAGAATAAAGAGATGCTCGGGATGTCTATAGGTATAAAACAGAATAAAGAGATGGGCGGGATGTCTATAGGTATAAAACAGAATAAAGAGATGGGCGGGATGTCTATAGGTATAAAACAGAATAAAGAGATGGGCGGGATGTCTATAGGTATAAAACAGAATAAAGAGATGGGCAGGGTGTCTATAGGTATAAAACAGAATAAAGAGATGGGCGGGATGTCTATAGGTATAAAACAGAATAAAGAGATGGGCGGGATGTCTATAGGTATATAACAGAATAAAGAGATGGGCGGGATGTCTATAGGTATATAACAGAATAAAGAGATGGGCGGGATGTCTATAGGTATAAAACAGAATAAAGAGATGGGCGGGATGTCTATAGGTATAAAACAGAATAAAGAGATGGGCGGGATGTCTATAGGTATAAAACAGAATAAAGAGATGGGCGGGATGTCTATAGGTATATAACAGAATAAAGAGATGGGCGGGATGTCTATAGGTATAAAACACAATAAAGAGATGGGCGGGATGTCTATAGGTATAAAACAGAATAAAGAGAGGGGCGGGATGTCTATAGGTATATAACAGAATAAAGAGATGGGCGGGATGTCTATAGGTATAAAACAGAATAAAGAGAGGGGCGGGATGTCTATAGGTATAAAACAGAATAAAGAGATGAGGGATGTCTATAGGTATAAAACAGAATAAAGAGATGGGCAGGGTGTCTATAGGTATAAAACAGAATAAAGAGAGGGGCGGGATGTCTATAGGTATATAACAGAATAAAGAGATGGGCGGGATGTCTATAGGTATATAACAGAATAAAGAGATGGGCGGGATGTCTATAGGTATAAAACACAATAAAGAGATGGGCGGGATGTCTATAGGTATAAAACAGAATAAAGAGAGGGGCGGGATGTCTATAGGTATATAACAGAATAAAGAGATGGGCGGGATGTCTATAGGTATAAAACAGAATAAAGAGATGGGCGGGATGTCTATAGGTATAAAACAGAATAAAGAGATGGGCGGGATGTCTATAGGTATAAAACAGAATAAAGAGATGGGCGGGATGTCTATAGGTATAAAACAGAATAAAGAGATGGGCGGGATGTCTATAGGTATAAAACAGAATAAAGAGATGGGCGGGATGTCTATAGGTATAAAACAGAATAAAGAGATGGGCGGGATGTCTATAGGTATAAAACAGAATAAAGAGATGGGCGGGATGTCTATAGGTATAAAACAGAATAAAGAGATGGGCGGGATGTCTATAGGTATAAAACAGAATAAAGAGATGGGCGGGATGTCTATAGGTATAAAACAGAATAAAGAGATGGGCGGGATGTCTATAGGTATAAAACAGAATAAAGAGATGGGCAGGGTGTCTATAGGTATAAAACAGAATAAAGAGATGGGCGGGATGTCTATAGGTATAAAACAGAATAAAGAGATGGGCGGGATGTCTATAGGTATAAAACAGAATAAAGAGATGGGCGGGATGTCTATAGGTATAAAACAGAATAAAGAGATGGGCGGGATGTCTATAGGTATAAAACAGAATAAAGAGATGGGCGGGATGTCTATAGGTATAAAACAGAATAAAGAGATGGGCGGGATGTCTATAGGTATAAAACAGAATAAAGAGATGGGCGGGATGTCTATAGGTATAAAACAGAATAAAGAGATGGGCGGGATGTCTATAGGTATAAAACAGAATAAAGAGATGGGCGGGATGTCTATAGGTATAAAACAGAATAAAGAGATGGGCGGGATGTCTATAGGTATAAAACAGAATAAAGAGATGGGCGGGATGTCTATAGGTATAAAACAGAATAAAGAGATGGGCGGGATGTCTATAGGTATAAAACAGAATAAAGAGATGAGGGATGTCTATAGGTATAAAACAGAATAAAGAGATGGGCGGGATGTCTATAGGTATAAAACAGAATAAAGAGATGGGCGGGATGTCTATAGGTATAAAACAGAATAAAGAGATGGGCGGGATGTCTATAGGTATAAAACAGAATAAAGAGATGGGCGGGATGTCTATAGGTATAAAACAGAATAAAGAGATGGGCGGGATGTCTGTAGGTATAAAACAGAATAAAGAGATGGGCGGGATGTCTATAGGTATAAAACAGAATAAAGAGATGGGCGGGATGTCTATAGGTATAAAACAGAATAAAGAGATGGGCGGGATGTCTATAGGTATATAACAGAATAAAGAGATGGGCGGGATGTCTATAGGTATAAAACAGAATAAAGAGATGGGCGGGATGTCTATAGGTATAAAACAGAATAAAGAGATGGGCGGGATGTCTGTAGGTATAAAACAGAATAAAGAGATGGGCGGGATGTCTATAGGTATAAAACAGAATAAAGAGATGGGCGGGGTGTCTATAGGTATAAAACAGAATAAAGAGATGGGCGGGATGTCTATAGGTATAAAACAGAATAAAGAGATGCTCGGGATGTCTATAGGTATAAAACAGAATAAAGAGATGGGCGGGATGTCTATAGGTATAAAACAGAATAAAGAGATGGGCGGGATGTCTATAGGTATAAAACAGAATAAAGAGATGGGCGGGATGTCTATAGGTATAAAACAGAATAAAGAGATGAGGGATGTCTATAGGTATAAAACAGAATAAAGAGATGGGCGGGATGTCTATAGGTATATAACAGAATAAAGAGATGGGCGGGATGTCTATAGGTATAAAACAGAATAAAGAGATGAGGGATGTCTATAGGTATAAAACAGAATAAAGAGATGGGCGGGGTGTCTATAGGTATATAACAGAATAAAGAGATGGGCGGGATGTCTATAGGTATAAAACAGAATAAAGAGATGGGCGGGATGTCTATAGGTATAAAACAGAATAAAGAGATGGGCGGGATGTCTATAGGTATAAA
>NW_028176658.1:0-9101 GCF_949987555.1 Borostomias antarcticus | reverse complement strand
TCTGAGTCTCTACCTGGAGATCACACAGAACGGATTGGCTCACTCAACAGAGAAAGAGAGAGAGACAGAGAGAGAGAGAGAGAGAGAGAGAGAGAGAGAAAGAGAAGATAGAGAAAGAGAAGAGACTGCATGACAAAGGTCTAGAGAGGAGCAACTCCAGGACAACTTTTATGAAATTTCAAAGTAAGAACTAGCTCTTCATACAACAGAGAAGTGGGACGCACATCAACCGGCAGCGCAACAACAACAACAACAACAACAACACCACCTCGACCTCCGTCGCCATGGCGTCCACGGGCCTGCAGCTGCTGGGCCTGATGCTGGCGGTGCTGGGGCCTGGTGGGGCGGGGCGCTGGTGTGCGCGGCGCCCCTGTGGCGCGTCTCCGCCTTCGTGGGCGGCGAGCTGGTCATCGCCCAGGTGCTGTGGGAGGGGCTGTGGATGAACTGCCTGTCCCAGACCACGGGCGAGATCCAGTGCAAGGCCTACGACTCCACGCTGGCGTTGCCGCCGTCGGCGCAGGCGGCGCGCGGCGCGACCGTCCTCGCCCTGCTGCTCGGCCTGCTGGCGCTCGCCCTGGGCGTGGCGGGCGCCAAGGCCACGCGCTGCGCGGGGGGAGGGCGCGGCGAGCCCGCCGGCTCGGCCAAGGCGCGGCTGGGCCGGGCGGCGGGCGCGCTGCTCGTCCTGGCCGGCGTGCTCTACCTGGTGCCCGTGTGCTGGACGGCGCACGCCGTCGTCCGCGACTTCTACGACCCGGAGGTGGCGGCGCCGCTGAAGCGCGAGCTGGGCCCGGCGCTCTACCTGGGCTGGGGCGCCGGCCTGCTGATGGTGATGGCGGGGGCGCTGCTCAACGCCGGGTCGGCCGAGCCGCGGGGGGGCGGCGCCGGGGCCGGGGGGAGGGGCCCCCAGATGGCGGCGGCGGCTGCAGGGGGGGGCGGGGTCATTGTGGAGGGGAAGCAGCCGGAGAAGGCGTTTGTGTGAGAGGCTAGGAGTCCACGCGCACACATACACACTCACACACACACTCACACACACACTCACTCACTCACTCACTCACTCACACACTCATACATGTCTGTAGAAAGGACATCCACACACACACACACACACACAAAAACAATGACACATACACAGTGACACACACTGCACATACACACATGCCTACCTGTACAAACAAGAACACACACACATACACACACACACACACATTAATATTGTGGGACTAACACTTGGGAATCGTATTAAGACTGGTCGAAATGTGTACAATATTCAAAACATTATTATGCAGTGACAGTTATGGCAGTAAAACAAGGCACTGTGATTGATTGCTTTTGTCTTTGGTGTTGATGTGTTGATGTCAGATGTATTGCTTGTTGTTGTGTTGCTACTGTCTGCTGTGTAGAACATAATAAAGCTCTTTATAGACCGCTTGTATTTGTGACATCACTAGTTCTGTCCTTCACACTCGTCTCAGCCGCACTGCATCGTGGGAGGTGTCGGTAGCCGAGTGTTTATTTGTTTATGTGTGTCATAACTGACGTCTCTCAGATTCCAAGCTGCCCCCTCTTTCTGTGTGTGTGTGTCTGTGTGTGTGTGTGTGTGTGTACGCACGTGCAATTAAAAGTGGGTTTCTGTACAGTATGCATGTGTGACACACTGTTTGTCTAGAATGTGTATGTGTGTGTGTGTGTGTGTGTGTGTGCAAGCTCTCTTGCGTGGGCTGTGTGTGTGTGTGTGTGTGTGTGTGTGTGTGTGTGTGTGTGTGTGGGCCACAGCACAAAGACAGAACACAGCACATTGACAATACGTGTCTGTGTGACATGTGGTCAGAGTGTGAGTGAGGTCTAAGCTATACTGACCCCATCATCGGGCGACGCGCACACACACACACACATACATTATGCATCAACACACACACACAAGTGCATGCGTACACACACATACCCTTACACACAAAATACACACAGTCAATGCACACACACAAAACACACCCTCACACACACAATAATAATAGTAATAATAATAATACATTACAGGACCTCTAGGGGTCTTTGATCAACCACATGGCAGTCACGTCTGTCTCTCTGTCACCTGTCTCACACACAACCAGGCTGTCTCTCTTGTCTGTCTCTCTCTCACCTGTCTCACACAACCAGAGAGAGAGAGAGAGAGAGAGAGAGAGAGAGAGAGATTTGGACAGCGTCCTGTCCTTTAAACAGAACACTCTGGCTGTGTGTGTGTGTGTGTGTGTGTGTGTGTGTGTGTGTGTCTATTTCACGATGCAACGCCGCGGGTGGCGGGAGAATAAGAGCCCACGAGCTGTTTCCCCTCTCAACGTGCATGTTTTGAATATGAAGTAGGATCATCAACGGTCCATATGAGTCACGTGATTTGCAGCGTAGCTCAGTGCAATGAAAAGGCGTGGCTTATACGGACTACAATTCAGGGGTTAACGCCCGACTCACACGCTTGCGTTTGATGCGTCAACATTGACGGATGGCGGAAGGCGTTTCTGCCGCACGCAACAACAACCAATCACATTGTCCAAAACTGCGCTCGCAACAGCCGAGTATATTCTCCGAACCTGCTAGCGCGAACTATTTTGAAAACCCACCCGGCTTTTCGTTTAGTGCTGTCATGGATGCTAATCTGGTCGAACGTGTGGCGATCGTTTATGCATTGTGGTTGAGGCAACGTGAACGTGGTGCCCGCAGGTATTGGGTACATCCTATCCTGAAAACAAACAATTCAAACAGCGATTGTCCTCCATCTTGGTATCGAAAAATGTGAAATCCCGCCTTGCGATGACGTCTTTCTCCGTCAAGACATCTGATTGGTCGGCAGCTCCGGCAACGCATCTGAAAGTTGAAATGTTTTAACTTTCGACGCTAGCAACGCAGGCAACGCAACGCACCGGGACAACAACGGAACCAGAATGCCATTCGGCTGCGGCCATTGAAAGTGAATGGCATCCGTCAAAGTTGACGCATCAAACGCAAGCGTGTGAGCCGGGCGTAACAATGTTCCAGGAACGCGCTCTCTCTCTCTCTCTCTCTCTCCCTCTCTCTCCCCCTCTCTCTCTCTCTCCCCTCTCTCGCTCTCTCTCTCTCTCTCTCTCTCTCTCCCCCTCTCTCTCTCTCTCTCTCTCTCTTCCTCTCTCGCTCTCCCTCTCTCTCTCCCTCTCCCCTCTCTCTCTCGCTCTCCCTCTCTCTCCCCCTCCCTCTCTCCCCCTCTCCCTCTCTCTCTCTCTCTCTCTCTCCCCCTCCCTCTCTCTCTCTCTCTCTCTCTCTCTCTCTCCCTCTCCCTCTCTCTCCTCTCCCTCTCTCTCTCTCTCTCTCTCTCTCTCTCTCTCTCGCCAATGCGGATGTTTTCCGAGAAGATGACGAGAGCGGACCTGCCGTCTCCATCGCACAGCTCAGCGGAAGCGGCGTCGCCAAACTCTTGACCGTCGCCGCTCGACACACAGCTGCGCTTCCGAGACGCGGACGCGCCGCCGCGTTCGTTTCCGCTCGTTGCGTTTTGATTCCGCACTTTTCACGCCGACAGAAGGAATGTGGAAATGTGTTCTCTCTTAAAGCGACAGCGCGCTTTTCTCTGTCTGGTGGACATGCGCGGGGGCGGGTGTCTGTCCCTTTAAGAGCGGTTGGGGGAACTTTGACAGTGGTGATGAAACTGGGGGTATTCGAGGTTGTCCACTGACTCGTGAAGGTATAGCGGACATAACGTGACCTTTGGATCGCAGCTCCGCCCTCGGTGGCAATTGGCTCGCGCTGTCTATCTATTACTTGCCTATCACGCGTTCTGGGAGTGAATAGCACACGTACACGTATTCAGCTGTTCACACACACACACACACACACACAAACAAAGACGCACACACACACAAACAAAGACGCACACACACGCATTCTGCGTCGCACACAGACAAACACACACACGCACCATGCAGCGTGTGTGCGCGCGTGCACCGGGAACCCAAAGTCCCTCCGCGTCGTCGCCAATGATCGTGTCTGAAGATTAACGAGGTTATCCGGCCGGAGCCGCGTTGCATCGCAGAGCAGGAGAACCAGGGAGCGAGAGGAGGAACGCAGACCAGACAAGTTCCCGAGCCGACTTCCCTGCGTGTCGAGGCGGATCAGAAGCACGGCTCACGCCGCCGGTGTACCAGGCTGTGTTTGCGCGGCTCCCATACCGACATGACGGAGAAACGGATGTCGCGGTGGTACTTCGGGGGGCTCGCCTCCTGCGGGGCCGCCTGCTGCACGCACCCCCTGGACCTCATCAAGGTGAGTGTGTGTGTGTGTGTGTGTGTGTGTGTGTGTGTGTGTGTGTGTGTGTGTGGAAGGGGGCGGGGGTTATGGAGCAGTGTGTGGCCGAGCGCAGCTGGATCAGAGCCGGGCCCGCAGCACCGGAGCGCCGCACATCTGTCCCTGCCTGCGCCCTCGCGTACGTCGGCCGTTAAAACGCATCCGGGACAAATGATTCACTCAGGATACCGTGCTGTTACCCATCAGAGAGTGAAAGTAGGCCGGGGAGAAGAGAAGGTTGTAAAACAGCCAGAATACCGTTTTCAACCCTCTGTATTGTCGCTCGGAGCGTCACATGACACCCCCGCTGAGAGTAGCTTACCGTTGACTCAGTCCCGCTGGCGAAAACGGCCAAGATAGTGCAAACACACCGGCCAAGATAGTGCAAACACACCGGCCAAGATAGTGCAAACACACCGGCCAAGATAGTGCAAACACACCGGCCAAGATAGTGCAAACACACCGGCCAAGATAGTGCAAACACACCGGCCAAGATAGTGCAAACACACCGGTCAAGATAGTGCAAACACACCGTAGGCTACGAGCTGCTGGAGATAAGAAAATAGCCTAGTTTACTGGAGATAAAGAATAGTAGCATGTAAAGGCTATAATTATCATGCCTCTCTCTCTCTCTCTCCCCCTCTATCTCTCTCTCTCTCTCTCTCTCTCTCCCTCCCCCTCTCTCTCTCTCTCTCGATTCTCACTCACTCGTCAAAATATCACCGTGGTAGCTGATTTCATAGCCCTCTGTTCATCACAAGTGGGACAACTTGTGTTTATATTGTGTATTATATCCTTCATGAGTTATGCAATGCGACATCGAGCGCATTGTGTGTCAACATGGTGGGCGTTAGGGCCTCAGGCGAGGCTAGAGGCCCACGGCCCCCTCGCCGGGCCCCCGGAGGCAGCGTGTAACTACAGCGCTCTGCTAGTTCTGAAACCGCTGCTTTGATCAGAGGACCTTTTGTGCAGGTTTTACACACGACCTCTCGGTCCCTGTGTGGCCGTGACCTCTCGGTCCCTGTGTGGCCGTGACCTCTCTGTCCCTGTGTGGCCGTGACCTCTCTGTCCCTGTGTGGCCGTGACCTCTCTGTCCCTGTGTGGCCGTGACCTCTCTGTCCCTGTGTGGCCGTGAATGAGGAGGTCATTATTGTCCAGAGTGGATGACCTTCAATAGGGCGGCTCGGAGGACATGGGCCGGGGGTCCAGGCCTGCTGGGAGTCCAGCTCAGGGGACAAAGGACATGGGGCCTGGGGTCTGTTGTGAGTCCAGCTCAGGGGACAAAGGACATGGGCCTGGGGTCTGTTGTGAGTCCAACTCAGGGGACAAAGGACATGGGCCTGGGGTCTGTTGTGAGTCCAGCTCAGGGGACAAAGGACATGGGCCTGGGGTCTGTTGTGAGTCCAGCTCAGGGGACAAAAGGACATGGGCCTGGGGTCTGTCCCTGCTGAGTCCAGCTCAGAGCGGTTAGCGTTAGCATGGCTCTGCTGGTCACGTAGTAGAGCCAGACCGCCCTTCGCGCTGTCGCTGGTCTGTTCTGACTGACCAGTCTCTCACCCCCACCCTGCTGACCCCACCCCACTGACCCTGTGACCCCACCCTGCTGACCCTGTGACCCCACCCTGCTGACCCTGTGGCCCCACCCTGCTGACCCTGTGACCCCACCCTGCTGACCCTGTGGCCCCACCCTGCTGACCCCACCCTGCTGACCCTGTGACCCCACCCTGCTGACCCTGTGGCCCCACCCTGCTGACCCCACCCCACTGACCCTGTGACCCCACCCTGCTGACCCTGCTGACCCCCACACACAGTCATCCATGATCGGAGGGGATAAACAGACCAGACTGATACTGACAGACGGATAGTTAACTGGCCGTTTGGGAACGTTTACATGTCCAGATGAGTCCGTGGGACTGGAATGAGGAAGTGATCGGTGCTGATAAGACACAGTGTCTACCTCATCCATTATCCTCTCACTCTCTCTTCCACTATCCCCCTCATCCGCTACACTATCATCCCCTACCCTCTCATCCTCTAATCCTCTCATCCTCTAACCCTCTCACATGATGATGATGATGATGATGATGATGGTGAATGTTTTGTATGCGCTGTAGATATAATTGTCGTTGATGGCAATACTACTGATCGTGCTGATAGAGATGATTGTACAGTGGATGATAATAGTGTGTGTGTGTGTGTGTTTAGATTAAGAGAGAGATTAAGAGTGTTCCACAGGGACCAGATCACCTTTAACCCACATTCATATTCACACCACCTACTCTCTCTCTCTCTCTCTCCCTCTCTCTGTCTATCTCTCTCTCTCTCTGTCTGTCTGTCTCTCTCTCTGTCTGTCTCTCTTTCTCTCTCCCTCTCCCCCTCTCCCTCTCTCTTTCTCTCTCTGTCTCTCTCTCTCTCTCTCCCTCCCTCTCTCTTTGTCTCTCTCTCTCTCTCTCTCTCTCTCTCTCTCTCACACACACATTCATTCATTTTATTGGCTGACTACTGTGGCCCTTTCTTTCGGGGGCGGTCCGAGAGCTGGACAGTTGCTGCCCTCAATAGCCTATGTGACCGTGGCGACCCGCCGTGCCCTTGAGCAAGGCACTTAAACCCAGTGTGTATAAACAGAGAAAGAAATGCATGGATGTGCTGCTGTGTGGTGGTGAGTTCCACACTGTCCGTCTAGACATCTGGACTAGCAGGAAGAGAGGGAGGGGAAAAGGGAGAGAGAGAGAGAGAGAGAGAGAGGGAGGGAGGGAGGGAGGGAGAGAGGGAGAGAGAGGGAGGGAGGGAGAGCGGGAGAGAGAGGGAGAGAGAGGGAGGGAGGGAGGGAGGGAGGGAGGGGGAGAGAGAGAGGGAGGGAGGGAGGGGGAGAGAGAGAGGGAGGGAGGGGGAGAGAGAGAGGGAGAGAGAGGGAGGGAGGGAGAGCGGGAGAGAGAGGGAGTGAGAGAGAGAGGGAGGGTGTGAGAGCTCTGAGCTCAAACTCTCTGATTGGCTGAGCCGAGGCGGCGCTTGGAGCAGAGCCCAAACCTCCAGAGAGCACCTGCTCTGACGAGGACAACGCCAGCGCCGGCGCCAGCCACGCGGCCTGATCGTGTGTGTGTGTGTGTGTGTGTGCGGGCGTGTGTGTGCGAAAGTGACAGGTCACTCTGGTGACTGATTTAGAGTCTAAAACAATTGCCACACACACACGAAAGGCAAAGTGAGGTATTGTCCTTGCCGGAGCAGGTGACCTTAAAGCCACCTGTGTCACGTCACGTCACCTCACCCGCCTGCAGCTCTGCTGCTGCTCGCAGTCTGGCTACTAAACCTCCCTCAGCAGCAGGGAGGCAGGGAGAGATGAGTGAGTGAATTAATTAATTAATGAATAAGTGAGTGAGTGAATGAATGAAAGAGTGAGTGACTGAATTAATTAATGAATAAGTGAGTGAATGAATGAAAGTAAGTGAGTGAATGAGTGAGTGAATTCATTAATGAATAAGTGAATTAATGAGAGTGAGTGAGTGAATTAATTAATGAATAAGTGAGTGAGTGAATTAATTAATGAAAAAGTGAGTGAATGAATGAAAGTAAGTGAGTGAATGAGTGAGTGAATTCATTAATGAATAAGTGAATTAATGAAAGAGTGAGTGAGTGAGTGAATTAATTAATGAATAAGTGAGTGAGTGAATTAATTAATGAATAAGTGAGTGAGTGAATTAATTAATGAATAAGTGAGTGAATGAGTGAATTAATTAATGAATAAGTGAGTGAGTGAATGAAAGAGTGAGTGAATGAGTGAGTGAATTAATTAATGAATGAGTGAGTGAATTAATTAATGAATAAGTGAGTGTGAATGAATGAATGAGTGAGTGAGTGAATGAGTGAGTGAATGAGTGAGTGAGTGGTGAATGAGTGGGTGAGTGAGTGGGTGAGTGAGTGAGTGAGTGAATGAGTGAGTGAATGAGCGAGTGAATGAGTGAGTGAGTGAGTGAGTGAATGAATGGATGGATGAATGGCCACAGTAGATAGCCAAGTAAATGAATGAATGAATGTGTGTGTGGGTCACAGTAGTAGATCTATACGGCTCTCATATATCATGGTGACACCCTGTTCTGTTTGCCACCACGAGGTCAGCTATTATAAACACTCTGCATGCTCCTTCCTGTCAGACACCCGCGTGTGTGTGTGTGTGTGTGTGTGTGTGTGTGTGCGTGCGTGCGTGTGTGTGTGTGTGTGTGTGAGAGAGTGTGAGTGAATGAATAAATCAGTGAGGCACATTTTGGTTGTTCCAGACTGGTATCTTCATGTACAGTATGGAGGAGGATGAGGAGGAGGAAGATGATGATAAATGTTGCTGTTGTTGATGAA
Source organism: Borostomias antarcticus (assembly GCF_949987555.1). Lineage (NCBI taxonomy): Eukaryota > Metazoa > Chordata > Actinopteri > Stomiiformes > Stomiidae > Borostomias > Borostomias antarcticus. Next base: position 449 of record NW_028176658.1, on the reverse strand, counting down.
GTCTCTGCTCATACTGATGATAATGAGGTGTGTGCGTGTGTGTGTGTGTGCGCGTGTGCGCGTGTGTGCGTGCGTCCGTGCGTGCATGTGTGTGCGTGTGTGTGTGTGTCCAGGTGCACCTGCAGACCCAGCAGGAAGTGAGGATGAAGATGATGGGGATGGCCGTGCAGGTGGTGAAGAACGACGGCTTCCTGGCGCTCTACAACGGCCTCAGCGCCTCGCTCTGCCGACAGGTGTGTGTGTGTCAAGGTCAAGGTCAACTTTATTAATAAAGCACGTTTAAAATCAACCGAAGTTGCACCAAAGTGCTGTACAATTTATAAAATAAACTAAAACAAAAAACAGAATAAAGTGCACATAATCACAGAATAATAAAAGGACAGGACACAAAACAGGACAGGGGATGTAGGCTATCAGGCCTCAAAAGCCAGGGAAAACAAGTGCGTTTT
>NW_028176659.1:12500-16346 GCF_949987555.1 Borostomias antarcticus | reverse complement strand
CTACCCAGAGGATCTGGTATCGTAACCCGTCGTCCACTCATCCTTCAACTGGTCAACAACAAAGCAGGTAGAGACACAAACACACACACACACACCTGCTGCTCTCACTCTCTGTTAAAAGTATTCAGCTCGAAAGCCCGTTAGGGGCGCTGGACAACTTTCCCATCCACAGAGGGACTCTGATTAGTGAGTGAGTGAGTGAGTGAGTGAGTGAGTGAGTGAGTGAGTGAGTGAGTGAGTGAGTGAGTGAGGGAGGAGGGAGGAGGGAGGGAGGGAGGGAGGGAGGAGGGAGTGAGTGAGTGAGTGAGTGAGTGAGTGAGTGAGTGAGTGAGTGAGTGAGTGAGTGAGTGAGTGAGTGAGTGAGTGAGTGAGGGAGGAGGAGGGAGGGAGGGAGGGAGGGAGGGAGGGGAGGGAGGCTTCAAGTTGAACAGGCCCATGGCATGTACATGGTATGTATGGTATCTGGAAATAAGTAGCATAAAGGCTATCACCAACAGCATAGGCTAGCTCCAGCTTACTGTAATACAAGGTAACAATGAGGGCTCAATTAGCCACTGTTGCTGTAGCTCAGTTGGCAGAGCGGGTCGTTCAGTGATCGAAGGGTCAGCGGTTCGAATCCCGGCTCCGACTGTCCACATGTCGAAGTGTCCTTGAGCAAGACTCCTAACCCCAAATTGCTCCCAATGAGCAGGTTAGCACCTTGCATGGCAGCTACCGCCATTGGTGTGTGAATGTGTGTGTGAATGTGTGTGTGAATGGGTGAATGAGAGGCCATTGTAAAGCGCTTTGAGTGCCGCTAAGGTGGAAAAGCGCTATATAAGTGCAGTTCATTTACCATTTACTCTGTACCCCCCATACCTGCTGCTCTCACTCTCTGTTCAAAGTATTCACTCCCTCTCTCTCTCTCTCTCTCTCTTCCCCTCTCTCTCCCTCTCCTCCCTCTCTCTCTCTCTCTCTCTCTCTCTCCTCCCTCTCTCTCTCTCTCCCTCCCTCTCCTCTCTCTCTCTCCCTCCCTCCCTCTCTCCCTCTCTCTCTCTCTCTCTCTCTCTCTCTCCCTCCTCCAGAGTATGCAGAGTTCCTTCATTGTAAGGGGAGGAAGTTCGTGGACTTCGAGGAGGTTCGCCAGGAGATCGAGGCCGAGACGGACCGCATCACCGGCTCCAACAAAGGCATCTCCTCCATCCCATCAACCTCCGCGTATACTCCCCTAATGGTAACACACACACACACACACACACACACACACACACTAGGGCTGGCCCGAACACACACACACACACACACACACACACACTAGGGCTGGCCCGAACACACACACACACACACACACACACACACACACACACTAGCGCTGGCCCGAACACACACACACACACACTAGGGTGCGTCTACTCCCCTAACGGTTATGGGGGGTGAAATGTGCCATTTCTTACCGCACGGAGCGAACTGAGCTGCATACGGAGCTGACAAACGTACGTGTTTACGTGAGTGAAATCCATTCGACTCCCATTGTATTTGATAGCAGGACTGACGTGACTCACGACGTTTTGTCCTAGCGACGGCGGCGGCCTGAAGTAAGTCAGCAATGTGTGCATTGGTCGCGGCATTCGCGTGGCTCACGTTAGCTCCCGTAATTATGGCCCGTGTGGATTTGCTAACTGAGAAGACAAACCTGACGAACGTCGCTACTTGCCCACAGCGTGGTATTGCGAACGTAGCTAACGTCGCTACTTGCCCACGCGTGGTATTGAGGAACGTCGCCGTCACCATCATTAGGTTACTTAAGCTGCTAGTTGTCTTGTTAGCTCTGATATGGCTAGCCAGCCTCTGTCCAGTGAGATCAGTGATATGACAACTTAACGTTACATTATTGAGCCTAAATAATAGCAGGCTACTATCAGATAACCTGGTTAATATATGTTATTATTCCTACTATTGTGCTTACTGTGTGTTGCTGACAAGATAAATTATGTTATATTATTATTGCCACCGTCATTTGGCTTAGATTATGTTCTCCAGCCACGCCAAGTGCTGTGGTAGTAGCTAACTCACTGGTGTGATATTTATTTACATTGTCCCTGCATCCTGTCTAATATGTCTCCATCTGTGTTATGCACCATGGGCCGAAAGAAAATTATTTTGTGAAGTAGGCTCATTGGCAAAATAAATGTTTTTTGATCCTGATAGCCCAGTAGGCTTTCTGTCAGCCTCTTATGTCATAACCTGGCTCATAGGGAATAATATGGTAGAAAAGTCTTTGATTCAAGTTAAGAATCAGATTTTTTTAACTAAAGAGTAACCTATACAAAATAAACAATAATTAAAAATATCAAAAATGCCGCCACAAAACCAAAGACCAAAAAGTGTATTGTTCAGTATGACTACTTGTCAACCATAGGGCTGTCAGGTTAGGAATTATCCTGAGCTTCAAATTGATAGATTTCAACCGCGGTCTGCGTTTTAGGCTGTTTTTTTTATTATTTCGTTTTACACTACATTTTATCTATATCCTATGTGTGTAGCCTAGTTGTGGCCTATATTATTCGTTTTTATGTAACGAAATACATTAAATAAATGAGGGTACAGGAATGCAATGGTGCGCGCAGCACACAAACAGGCAAATCATTCGACATAGTAAAATAATAACAACAACAATAACAATTAGGCTACAGATATAAAGGGACCTAAAGGGCAAAGGCAATGTTTTCTGTGCACTAAAGTAAGCTTAGGCTAGGCCTAACACGTTATACATACTGTATATAGCCTACCAGAAGTTTAGTGCCGTGCATTTATTAATCGGATAGCCTTTGTCTATAGGCGTATTTGACAGTCCTGGAAAAAGCCCTGATAGCCTACCAAAATGAAAAGAAAATCATTAGTGGCCGCTGTTGTCTGTATTTTGTTATTGTATTTTGTGGCCTGTGTGTAGTTGTAGCCATACTTATTATTCCTACAATAAAGTATAGGCTACACCACCAAACGCAAAACGCAAAACGCAAACGAATCTGCTGCGTGAGAGCTGCATTCCTTGGTAGCCAGAAAGCGCGTCAGCACCCTGAAGCAGCATCGAGTCATTTTTCGTTCCCAGTTAATGGACTTCAGGAACACAGACGTGTTGTAAGCATGTAGATTAGCCTACTAGACCTACTGTATTTGTTAAATAATAGCCTACAGCCTAGGCCACGTTAGCCTACATCTGTTGTTTTAGAGACTTTCTTTTAGGCTACAATAGCCTAAGACACGACAACTTGTCTGTCATTTCATTTATTTATTTATTGATTATCATTTGCTCTAATTGTTCTAATGTTGGGTTGTTTTTAGGCTATACCATGTTGTTCTGCGAATACAGTAGCCTATCGATGCAGCGTAAGCCTCATTTGAGAATAAAGTACTGTATTTGATCAAAGCACGCACTCAAGTGGAAATTCGGTTATTTTATTATAGGCTACTGTAGGTCTATTATAGGCTAGGCTATATGAGTTTAGTTGGCTATTTGATTGCAATTTTGATGCATTTTCACAAGTAATTAAGGGTATTTATTGGTCTAATTTGAGTCTATATGAAACAAGTATACCACTTATTGAATTTGGTGCATTTTAACATATGTTCCAGTCATCCGGACATTTCAGAGATACGAACGACCTGCGGTCCCGTTGGGTTCGGATGAGTGGGGTCCTACTGTAGCACAAGTGCTCACGTAGCGACGTTAGCTACGTACGCGAATAGCACACGTGCTCAAGTACCCCCGGCCCTGACGAGCGTTTGCTGGGTTAGCTACGTTAGTGAATAGCACACGTGGTCACGTGGGGACGTTCGTCACGTGTGTCTGCTCAGTTAGCAAATAAG